>NW_020170478.1:141781-153106 GCF_000524195.1 Echinococcus granulosus
AAAAAAGGCTCTTTTGACTAAAAGAAATTTTGATGACGCACTCGTCTTAACTTCCATACACTCAAACTCGGAAGATTCGCCCCACGGCCCGTCCAAGTACAGGAAGGTGGCGGCAGCGGCGGTTTTCCTTGCCACGGCGGAGGTGCTTCTGGCAAACCGGACAAGTAACTGACACAATGGAAAAGATGACTGCGGGCTTTCCATGGTCTTTGATCCGGTGTGGGAATTTTACGAGATCGCAAGGCAGGCGGTGGGTTAGTGTCATGGTGAGGTGAGGCGATTCCGTATTTTCCAAGCAGCCAGTGAAACGGCATCCTGGGACATTAAAGAGCGACCAATCTACTGAATCCCGCTTGAAAGGCTTTGGTGAGGCTGTGGTCTTTCAACGAACCGAGGGCACATAGAACAATGAGACAATCAATGGTGGTGGTGTCCCCTTTGGCTGCAAAAGTGAAATCCTATTGTTGGAAAAGAGGCTGAACTAAGGGGAGGGGGGCATGATGACCCTTCCACCCATCCATCCTTAGGTTTCATAAAATGTGGATCAAGTCGAACGAGTTGAATGTAACGGTGAGTTGGATTATTTGGTTTTAGTCCAAATTTCCCTTCCGTCTGACTGTAGGTTGCGAGCCAGTGCCAAGATGACGAATGACCTGGTGTAACCTGTCACTGGGCTGATGGAAGTGAGTCAGGCAGCAATCCGCGTTGTGTTTGCCTCAACTATCTTCTTCCATTAAATAGAGGGGAGAGAATAATCATCTCCGGTGTAGATATACCCCCTGTGACAAGCCAATGCACTGAGCTGTCAATCCTGACTGTGCGCCCGATTTAGGCCGTGCCACTTGACGTGACAAGACAACTGTTCCAAATTTCCATTTTATAAATAAAAGGCAATTTATGGCAATGACTGTGTGGGGTAATCTGATGCCTTAGTAGAAAAGGATAGGGGAAGGGGAAAATTTCCACCTCCAGACTCTTGAATGGAGAATAGGTGGCTGGTGGAGAAGGTGGAGGAAAGCATCTTTTGCTATCACGTAAAAAGGGGAGAGAAATAGGGCGCTCAAAGTACTAAAGGTTTTCAAAGACCTTGGTTTCCTCTACCCTTCTTGGAAAATGATGATCTCTCTATCCACTACCGCCTGTTAGCAACGACTTGTGAAATAACATGATTTAAGTAGTATATAGTGCAAGAAGTAATGTTAAGGTAGGTAAGTGAAAAATTCCCTTTTTGTCAATTTTTTTATAAGATACAAATGAGATGCAGAGCATTGCCTGACCTTCGGAACAAGTACCCAACAGAAGACGAAGGAGAGGAAAAAGATGTCCCACTGATACTACTGAAAAGTACAAATGCATCATCCCATCATCAAGGCTTTTCCAATCCCCGAGGGTGGGTTCAATGAATTCACCGATTACAGTGTCATCATTCAGGGGCATGGATCAGTGTGTGTGGGTGCCAACGAGGCGAAGTGTGTTAAGGCCATGAGCCTCAGAGGGAATCCGCTACATTGGCATTTACCCACCATCACGCTGAATGTTTGTGGGATCCTCTTAGCTCCTTCTCCTCCTCCCCCTCCTTCTGTACTTTTGCAGTAATTACGCACTATTTATAGACGCCTTACACTTTCTACCATCCCATGCAACAACTCTGAGCTTACTTGTTGACGAGTTGTCAACAATCAAACACTTTGACTATCCGCCCTTAGCCTCCAAGGGGTAGACTTGGGCATAACTACCGACGAATTAGTGATAGTGACTTCCACCGCCTTTTTGATGAATGACATTTAAGTTGGGGCAAGGAGATGGAAGTGGGAGGAGGGTGGTAGACGAATCATTCTACACACATACACACACACAGGCCTTGGAAGATGGAAGGTGTCTCCCTAGAGGCCGCTTCTTCAGTTCTCTGAATCCACTTCTGGATCATCAGATGGCCAGTTTGTGGAAACCCCTTAAAGGCAATCGCCTTCCACAATTAATCACCCTTTCCCCAGCTAGTAACAGAGCAACAACAAAATTCCAAGTTTATGTTACCTCCTTTTTGCCCCTAGAAGCAGACTACGGAAGTACCTCCATTTCTACCACACGCGGGCTTGTCTGATGGCAGGATCATGGGGAATGTGCCTTCAGGAACCATGAGGGGAGATACGTGGGATGAGAAGGATGCCGAATTGTGCTTCACCACGCCCTTCTAAGAGTAGAAATATTCTCGTCGCTATAGGCTCGTTAGACATGATAGGGTGGTGTCTTTAACACTCACGCTTACCTGTCACGACCATTTGATTAGTGTCAGCAACGACTTCGACTATTGACAGGGCGATGAAGTCGCATTTCTTCATCACGGATCCGGACTCACCTTTAATGGCAACGTGTAAGTACTTATTCCATATAAGGACAAAGAACCTTCTTCCAAAATAATTGCTGGGCAGAACTCTATGCCACCAAGCCTCCTCCACAAGTTGAGCATTTGGCAGCCTTTAGACATCTTGGTAGACACTGTGGAATTGCATCACCTTCAACCGGCAGTGTGTAGATGCATCGTGCTGCCTAGAAGATCGTCTATTCGAGCTTGAAATGAGGAGTCACTCCGTTGGATTAGAAAACTGGGCCGCGGTCAGTTTCATTGCGCAAATGGCCTGAATGCTATCGATCGCCAAGTCCGATAATCAATCGACATGTATTCAGGACGGATGACTTAATTATCGATCAACATTGCATGAGTCAGCCACTGCGCGTGGGCACAAGCCTAGTGGCTAGTCCGTGAGGCCTATCCTAGTTGGAGCTGCTCGATCGCCCTGGTCATGCGTCTACATCTCGCAGATACTTAGCCTTGACCTCACATACACCCTCTTTCTCTCTCTCCGTGATCTCAACTGATCAGACAGCGGGTAAGGCGGAGTGCGGTTATCAAAATAAACAGGAATTAGTTAAAGATTGAACAAGAGGGATTGTTGAAGGCGATTTTCAGCGCAGCGTTCCAAGGTGTCAAGGTAAGTTAACAAGTAAATTTACTGAGAAAGACCTCGCCCAGTAGTAAATTCAGTTTTTTAAATGTTAGATGGAATGTAAATTCCCTTCGCATTGTTGAATTAACTGATTAACATTGATCAGATCCTTAGCCACAAATTAAGAGGTAAATTCGAGCGCAATTTCAGATGCGTCTGCAGTAATAGAAGATTTTCCTTCTTCTTCTACCTAAAATTAACTCTGTTGGTGGTTAGCAAGAAAGCAAGTTGTTGAGTTTTTAGACCAACTCTTCTGCGCTATTCAAGTAGTCGTTTCCAAAGATCCAAAATATTATTCCTTCTTTTTGAGTAGAAGTTCTCGACATTTATTGCAGCCTTTGGTCTGGAAAATTGATGGTAGATTCATGCAAGAATTTTATAGTCCCCCTTCTCCCTCGGTTGGGGACTTCCACCTACATTCGATTGACATTCCATCTAAAAGCCTCTTTGGAGATGTATCAACATTTGAGGGATGGGAAGATAAACTGGTGTGGAACCTACTTTTCTCAACTCCTGCCAGAGCATCTGAAGTCATAAAATGGAGTAACGACCAATTTGGAGGTGGTGGTGTTCTCCTCACATAATTAAGCCTTCTACATCTATTTGGAAGGCGAGGGCCTGATCTGCGCCAAAACCACTTCAAAACCCGTATTTTGGGAAGATTTTTTTATGTCCGGGGATGAATGGGTAGACACGGGACTGATGGACAGACGAATGGATGGTTGCGTGGGTTGACAGATGAGCAGATTGACGGACGGACGAATGAATAGTTATCTATCTAACACCCTCATCCATCTTTGCATCATATCATTGGACTCTGAACTTGCTAAATGGTGCATTAGCAAGTCTACTTCCCCCCAAATTCAGTTTCAATTTCTTGAACAATATGCTTTAGAGGGAGGAAATTGAAGTCATCACGAGAGGCGAAGCCAAGTTTTCAGAGTGCCTAATATCATTTACTTCCTAGCTTCCCATGAAAGCCTTCATCGCATTGTATTGGCAGCATCCTTATTCTACTCCTTGACAGGAATGCCTTCTTATCTATATCGGTTGAGTCATCGCTTTTCCAGAGTCGGCAGCCTCAGCGATGTTGAGGGCAATGCCTTCATGCCAGGAAATATTCATTCCTCATGATCAGTGATGATGAAGCGGGTTGACAGGTCTCATTTACATCCTTGACCGTGAGTGCTCCCTCTCGTCCAGTCGTGTTGCCTGGGAAAATCGCACTTCCCAGGTGGCCAAGACCGCTATCCGTAGCGGACGCGGAGGCAAGTGCTACTTCACCACATTTCCGAGTATGTCACCTCTCTGTAAAACTAAAGCAAGAGAATGTCAATCTTGACTTTTTTTACCTAGTTAAGTTAGCACATAGTACTTATTTCCATAAGTAGACACCTAGTAAATTTATCTTGGGGGACGTTTTATCTTGAGAAACAGATTATAGGTCTTCGTAAAACCACCTGATTAGCCTCCCTCTTTGGCGATGTTGAAGTTGCGACGTCTACGCGGAGCAAAGTTTCTCCATGACCCCTCACTCACCACCTCGGCATCGGCCTGCTACCCTAGCTCCCTTCCAACTGCTGAAAATACCACAAAAGTTAAAGAACTATCCGATCCCCTGTTTAAACTTGCAGGCACCAGCGGAATGCACATGTCTGTGCTAGGGTGGGCATTGGGAATTGCTGATGGACACGTGTCGACCTATTAGTAGTTCTGACTCCTCATCGAGTTCTTCCCCATCTCCCTCCCACACCACACATTATTGACTGAAGTTGATGCAATTCCAGCTTGTTAACTAGGAGAATTTAAAGTAGCCTTCGAAACCGTTGGACGTTCCACTCATCCATTCGTCCATCCAAGATCCATTCAAAAAGGTTCCAGCCATTTACTCGGACATCTATCTCGTAGTTATCCATCAGTCCAAAAAGTCTCTTCGTCCTTGCATGCGCTTGCACCCACGTTAACTGTCCAAGTCGTATATCTGACCGTGGGTTCCATCACTATCAGTCATCTCTCTCCCTCCCTGAGCAATTATACCTAGACCTAATCGTAAATGTGTAGTGTTAAAACTTCTAGAAGTATCTGGCCGAAAGTAAAACCTTCAGTTTCTTGACACTTAGTTGCCTCCCACGGAAAAATAGGCTTTATTCGGACCACCAGTCATGATCATTGACTTTCTCGTACTGCTTTCAGATTGAAATCTCTGCCACATTTAGACCCACAAAAATGCGAAGGCTTGAAGATGAACATTTGTGCTTCCAGACAGCAAACAGCCCGACCCTATCAATTCTGCACCATTAATTTTAGCAATTTTTCCTCCAAATCACAAATGCCTTTGGGGATAATTTTGTCCGAATTCGAACATTTTGACCTCTTAGAAGGCAAATTTATTTATTCATTCTTCACCGCCTTCGCGGCAATTAATCTTAGCATTGCTACCCTCGCCCAAGTGTCTCTTTTTGAATGATTTCCTAACCGAAACCGAGCCCCTTTTATATCAGGCCTTACCACAGCGAAAGAGAGGACATGTAAATATGTGATCGGCATCGGGGCTTGCGAGGATATGAAGGTAGTGCCACGTTTGGACACGCCGAGATCCAAACCCGGGGATCACCTAATTGCCCGCTCGCCACGTGCTGAAGCAGCACGAGCCAATGAGATGGCAGCAGGGCGTTGATTGGCTGATTGCCAAGCCTCATTCCACACTCCGTCTGGTTGATGCCCACAGAATTCACTATTCGGTTAATTGAAAAAGCAAACAACGTGGTCTCCCTCCCTCCGTTCCTTACTGTTGTCCCCCTCGTTCTTCTAGGATTCAACTCCTCAAGGAATTACATGTGTCGGGGCCTGTTTTTTAACTCGGTGAGTCTAACCTTCCCCGCCCTCCCGCTTGCCCTTCGTCTTTTAATTATGCATTCCTGTTTCATTTTTTGGCATTTCCTGATCCCTTTTTTAATAAAACTGTAAAACTTTGAGAAAATTGCACAATTTTACAGTAAGCCAAACGATTAGCGGTAGTGGAGGAGGGGAAGGCGACTTCCTCTCTATTTCCCTTCAGAAGGCAATTTTTATTCTCCCATCTGTTCCCCTATCATAGGTGTTTAATCCATGCAGATATTTTAGAGACCATATTTCTTATTGAATACCATAACTGGCGGGTGATTTGTCTTTTTCACAACGAAGCTGACTCACCTCATGCATAAAAGGGTGTTTTATTGGTGATCCCCTTATTGTAACTACGTTTTCTACGCATTTTAACGACAGTTGGTACTTTGTTATTACTTTATCCTTCTACTTTGGTGGTGATTATAGTGCCAAGGGGCAAAACACAGCCCAACTCTGTTGACTGGGGAGAGAGGAGGGGGGATTATGGGGAAGATGCGTTTACACATGGCGTCCTAGTGTACTTTTGGATACTAAAAGACGGAACTTGATGCATTCAGCAAGGCTACTTCAAAGGGCCACACATCAGGTCTTACGCCAGCATTCCACTTTCTTGTTGTTGTCTCCGAGAGCCTATACCTTAAGATGGGCATTTCTTTCAGCGGTGTCCGTAGCCAATGGGTTGGTTCGGCGATCAGGCATGAACGGGACAGCGTTTTAAAGCCACCTTGACTTCAGAACGTTTCATTTCCGCTTCGCAAAGTCCAATATGATCAAGGCAAACATTGGCTGTGCACAAATGGCCTTTTTTGGTTTACGTAGCAAGTCTACACTCTAGTCCTTAGCGGATGTACGAGGTTATGCCTGCTAAACCCTCCAGGCAGGAGTTGAGAGGCACATGCTTGCTTCATGATAGTAAATAAATAATTTTTAAGACGAATGGTTAGACTTCGCAGATGGAATGTAGGGCTGTCATGGAGGTCTCAGCTCTGATGAGTGATAGGCCATAGAAGGGCTTTTTTTCTTCTTAAAATATTTTTTACAAATAAATTCTACACATTTGGGCAAAGGCAGCAAAGAAGGTGAAGTGATTGCTACTGGAGCCAAAATTTATTCACATAGAGTAAATCATTCCCTCTTTAGTGGCTTTTGAAACATTTGAGGAATTTCTTGACAGAGGCATTTGTCAAAATGACATTTGTAGCATGGGACTGGGCAAAAATGGAGCGAAATTCCCAAATTTAACCAGTACCTCCCCACCCCCGACCCACTCACCCTTTCCCGTGATCCGTTCCACTCGCCCCCTACCCCCACTACCCGCCTCTAAACAGCGATGTAAAGCATAAGGGAAGAGGATGAAGTAGAGTTTAACAATGCGTAGTTTTAGAAGTTGATTTAACCGTTTTCTGACTCTACCAACCTAATAAAAACATTTTGTAGGGTGTAGGTGAAGCTGGTCGCCTGAGATTAGTCGCTTTTGAATAGCTACTTTGTGCCGACTTTTTTGGAATTAGTCAGGCCGGAACTTCACGGGGATTTATGCTGTGCTGCAGTGAGACAAAGGGATAAAGTAATTTCATGGCAGCAAAAGTGGACAACAACGGATCTAGGCTCCCTGCTCTTACTCACCCCAATTTTCAAAGGGAGTAAACGTTTTTACTGGTGGTAGAGTCCAATTTCATGTTAGAGTAGGAATATTTTTAAGAGCCTTCGCATCACCCTCCAGTATCAAGCTGAGTGACCAAAAAGGGGGAAGATTAACGGCAAAGCGGGAAAAAGTTCTCGTAGTCTGGAGTTCTGGCCTCTCAGCCCCCTCCTTCACTATCTTCCACAGAAAAAAAAGAACACCTTGATCCCTCAACCATCTTTTATAGGTGCAGTTTATAGCATTTTTTTCTAAAAACCATCTATTTATTTCCAAAACTGGATTTTCAAATAATTAGTACTGAACAATTCTCAAGTGCAGTTATTCGCTTTTCAACTTCCCAGGTGAAAAATGCGCTAAATATGCGTCGTAACTTAAACAAAACTTCTCATCTATAAGTCTGCAGTACTTGTAACCTTCAAAGGGCTAAATGTTTCCTTTCTATTGCCCAAAATTATGAAAATTTTTTTAAGTACCCTATTTCCTCCTCGACTCAAAATTTGCTGAATTAGTGATCCGCCATTCAAACAATTTTTTTATTAGCTCGCATAAAATTTCACTTATTGTGTAATAATAAATAAGTTCTAATCATTCCCTGTACTTTTCGATAAAAACACTCAAAGGTGTATCTCTAAAGTTGAAAAATGTCATTCCATTTTTCTCTTGGGCTTTCCCTTTCCTCTTCAAGGAAGACAGCGACGGCCTTGACGTTTTGTAAATATGAAGAACCAACTGCTTTGGTACTCCTCACCGTCTTCTATACATTCTCATTGACTTACCCACATATTTTGGTGGAAAAGAGACCTTTAGTTTTGATGTATTTCGGTATTGGCTCTTCCTCCCCTCCTCTACCTCTTCTTTCACCTTCTGTGTATCACGGTCACGCCTCGTGACATAAACGAAGGGAAAAACAATTAATCGGCGGAGCGTTGCGGCCCCATTTGTCGAACGCCAGCATCAACAGTTAGGTGGAGGGGGATGACTTTCCCTTTGTGTGGGAGTGGGTGTGCCACCAAATTGAAGAGGCTGCTATGACACGCGGTGACGTTGGACAAATTTGAGTTTGGCGAGAGAGCGATTTTTTTCTGCGGCGTTTGCTGGAGGCAAATCTTTCGCCTCAAGATGACACACACGCTTGCATTTGGGAAGACAGAAGAGGCGAGCTGAACCACGCTAACCGTTGTGGGGCTACCTGAGCGGGTAGATCGGTAATCCCCTGGGAAGGCAATGTAACACTCTCATAAAATTAATTTAAGGCAAGCAGATCTAATGCTTTCTTGACACTCTCGGAGTGGCTCTCCTTCTTCCTCTTCGCTGTTCCTATCACAAATCCCCCTATTGATGTCGAGGCGTGGGGCCATCTTTTCCTCCACAATTCTTTTTTAGCCCAAACAACTCCACCTCGAGTGGAGAATTAATCCCTCGTGATCACTGAAGCCATCCGAATCGGCACATCTGTCCAAAAATTAAAGACCGCTTGAAGTGGGGTAACAAAACGAATACAGGGACCACCTGGGTTGGGCAAAAAGCGTCAAGCCTGGACCACAACGAAACGTCACTCCCAGCTCTCTCCCCTTAACTTTGCGACTTTGAGTTTTGAGGGCTTTTCACGCTTTTCCTGACAGCAAATTCGGTGCAGTGTCAAAGGGTTCAGCCATGCCAAGGACAGGATGAGACAGACGAGTCTAGAGGAGGGCTGGAGAAGATCCGTAACAGATTTTCCACCTCTAAAGGGGTCCAGAATCGTTTAAACGCTCCCTTAGAAAACTTTTCTCTGTCACTAAGAAGGCAAAGTCAAGTAAATCACACTGCTGGTAAAAGCCCCTTTTATCGAGTGCTTTTTTGCAGGCAAGTGACATGTCATGTCCCGTTTGTCGTGTTTGACAAGATCTTTTAACTAGACAAACTGCGAGATGTGGCGGGGGAGGGGGCGGTTGGACAAATTTGCTGCTCAGTTGAAATGAACCCTTAGAGATTATTTTAGCCCCCAGTTATCATCTTTATGTATAAGGCTCCTGCAAGGCACCAAGGGAAGAGAAACCACCATGCGCCTTTGAAAAGTCAGGAAGATGCTACCGTGCGTAGCCCGTCAAGGTAGCAGTCCCCTCCCCCGCAAGTATTTTAGAGCCCTCATGTATAGCCTTCCTCCACCTCTCTAAAGAAAACCTTCATTTTAAGTGAATGATTAAACTAGGGGAAATATATAGCATTTCAGACAAACACTGAACGACCCCCAAGGGAGGCGGAGGAAGGGGAGAGCAGAAGGGGGCGGGGAAGTAAGGAAGACAGCCCCTTTTCCGTTTTTACAATCCCCCCACCCCAAGTGGCATTTGGCGCTAATTTAATTCGAGACAAAAAGTTGCTGATGTTTATTGCAGACTCCGAAAACCCGCTAAATTTACGAAAACGCGCCAATTAACACCAATTCCGTCACCTTCCGCATTTGGGTTTTTAATTCGTAAATGGAAAACGCACATGGCACTGAAAAAAATGCAATTTAAGTAATACGCGATTTTCTATCTCTACATCCAAAAATACATTGCAGTTAGTTTTTTAAGCATAATTTTTAGTTTTGTGCGAATTACTTTTAAACCGAACAGATTTTTACTCTGGAAAAAGTGTGGAAGAAAAAGATTTTTCAATTTTCCACAGCCTGTTAGCGTTTGGGTCACCGTTTGGACGATATGTTACACATGGTTCAGTACTTTGTGGTAATCGTGCACATAAGGCGATTTAAAAAAGCCTTGGACGCTTTACGCTCCTGTTCCAGTCAGCAATGAAGGTGGTTGTGCTTTGAATCCCGCCCCACGGCGGAACAAATTGAGTGGGACTCCTGCCTTTCCTGTTCAACATGTCACGTGGTCACCAGAATGCCTCTTCTTAATGACAAGTCGGAGGAGGTGGTGGCAAGTGTTGATTCATTTCTTATAAATCCGGCTTTTAAGCTTGACGAAAATACTCTCCTCTTTGTCACCGAAATTTGCCTTCAAGGTTGGTCCCGTAGTTTTGCATTTGTGCCTTCGGAGCTTTAGCGCTAAGTAGGTGAAACACTTGCATATTGCAAATTTAAGATGAGAATGTGTGCTTGTTTGGACTTTTAATTGTGCTGACAAGAAGAGAAGCAATAAGTCTGACATGTACAGGACTGTTTCGTAGTCCCCTGCTTTCCGCCGCACCCGCCCCGACGTTGGCCCCATATCCTCGCAAAAATCATGTTTTCTGGCCGTGCTTCTCTCAAACCCCAAGACACAATACTTTGGTATCATGGAGGGTTTTATTTTTTTTGTTTTATGCCATTTTATTACTTCCCCTCTCTCCGCTTTGCCATTTGTCATTACGGGGTGAAGTGAAATATGTTAAATTTTACGACCAACCGATTCACAGCACACACTCGTGCCCTGAGAAAGAGACAGAGGGAAGGAAAAGCGATGCGTTTATCCTTCTTCCTCCTTTTTCTCCTCCTGCCTCGTTTTGTTGATGAAAATTGATACTGGAGATGACCGGGACGTCTCCTTACAAGCAAGCAAGTAGTTTAATATTAGTACAGACATGGCCTAAGCCATTAATTGCCGCCTATAAAAGACAGGGTTTGATGTAGCCCTCGCAGGCACTAGGTGTTGGACCTACAGCCAAGACCTGGTCTGCTTCTACCAATCCAACGCAGTCTGGCATCGCCACTGACCCACGTCGTCTCTAGACGTCACCTCAGGGGGTCAGTTTCTCTCTCCCTCCCTCTGAATAGTTTAATGAAGAGGCATAATCGCTAAGACCTGAAACAACTTCCCTTCTACC
>NW_020170478.1:153206-168973 GCF_000524195.1 Echinococcus granulosus
CTTTAACCTGTTATTTGGTCATTGCACCCGATTTTTGCTTTTCATTGGTGGAAAAAAGTTCACTCTTCATTGTCTGCATTATTTAAGCAAACCTTTTCCTTTTAAAAACCTAAAATACTACATAAGGTTACACAGTTTTTATGTTTAAATGCGACCGCCAAACGAGAGGAACACGGCCCTCCAAGGAAACCGACTCACCTGCTGAAGACATCGTAACGATGATAAAATCTGCAAATCTAATCCAAAGCCAGACGCAACAGCAGATTTGAATTTAACATCGTTTTTAAAAAACCAGGGCTTTTAGACAAAAATTCAATTTGCTGCTTTTTGTTTAAGTCGATTGATGACTAAATGGCGGGGGATTCCAGCAGGAGGGACGGCAGAGTGCAGACTTGAAAATCGAAGAGGTGGATGGAAAGACTGGTGAAAACTTAAATGGGAATGCTAAAATCTTCCTTCCTTTCTCAGCAAACAACTGTTACAAATTTTTCCTATTTTTGCCCTAGTCAAAGGCAAAATTGTGTGATGACCTGCTATACCATTTTATGAACTTTTAGGTGTAAATCTATCCCCATCGCACCTCGAGAAACAGTCGAATAACCTCACGTATAGCACAAAATTGTCAGGATTTGAAGATGTCAAATTTTGCCGAGGTGATATGTTTGTAGTCCCGTCACCTTTCTGTCAAGATTTAATAAGGTGGCAAATTAGCAAACATTCTTTGGTGCACATTGGGAGGGGAGCTTTTTTCAAAAAAATTGTTTCACACTTTTGTCATCAAAGAAGTGACTAGGCGATTCCCTCCCGGACAGTTGAATGGCGCGCACCACTATTAACCAATAAGGTAACAGCAATATGTGTTTAGAAATGACTGTATTTTTAGCAATTTTTTAAACAAAAAATGCGCATTTTTCCACCTCTTCCCCATATTTTTGAATTAATTAAATGAGGAATTTGTGTTCTGCGTTCATATCTGCCAGCCATCTAATTTGACCTGTCTCGAAGCCCGCATAATTGGCGATCTCGCCAAGTGCCAACGTTTTCACGCGTCTGATGTGGGGAAGGTGGTCTAACAATCCACATCAGAAATTACTGATTTAACTTATTTTTTCTTTCCTTAAAAGGACACCGAGGAGAAGGAGATGGATTACATAAAAAGTAGTTTCCGAACCGATTTGGAACGTAAAATACCCCAAAATGTTTTTGGATTGCAAGAAAGATGTACTTACGGATCTTATCTATCTATTTTGATACATGGATCAAAATTATTATTTGCCTTAATTATTTATGTATCTTCCCTAATTATTGCTACCTCATTCTGACGTGTAATTAGTCGGTCTTAATTATTCACCACTGAATGAGCATTAGCGCATTGAGAAAGTTGTTTACCCCTATTGTTGAGGCTTACTACACAGGGTTTTATACATAAGTATGCCTGGAGAAAATGGTTAATAGTTAATTGATGACAGGATGATAAAGTGTGCCAAGGAATCGGGATAAGTAGTTGTACATTTGAAAGCGAAACAGGGCTGGAGACATATAATAACTTGAAAAAGCCTTGACGGATAAGGCAGGGAGAGGAGAAAGCTTAGGCGCTGGCTAAGTAGGCATTTACACAGATTCTGCAGACAAGAAAACGCTGCTCACCTCTCCTATTTTACGCAACGATTCCAGCACTACTTGGTGCTCTTGCCCACCCTTCTGCTGTGTTCATCACAACATTTATCTCTCTATTTATCCATCTCATGTCCATAATTTTATTTCTCCATTCGTCGTTCATCGCCACGTATTCCTCCATGCCACATCCACCCACCCATCAATCCATCCTTGCCAAATTTACCCGCCTTTGAATATGGGGTCTAAGTATACCATTGCCATCCCTTTTCCTGTTACCTAATCACTCTGAATTTAACGGTAAGTGGTGAATTTCCTCACCCCTGCTCCACCATTTTCTAATCCTTTTATCCAGCCATTCACTTGGAAAGGATGTACTTCCACTTAGCCCAAAAATTGCCCAATTTCTTCTTCCAAAATAAGATGGGATATCAGATCTGTCTTTTTTGGCATTTTTGGAATTGCTATCATCTCTATTGCATTACTCAGCCTTGATTAGGCATTAATTGTGCCTTCCAAAGCCAGATTTTGGGGGAAGTCAATTTTTTTCAATTTCACGGTCGGCTTTTGTCGCATACACATTTCAGCAAGCCTTCCTGAGCTTAAACAAGCCGAGTTTTTAGGGAGGAGACAAGCGAGCAAAGCTTATATTGGAGGTGCATAAGTTGTCTAAGTGGAAAATCCCATTTCTCATGCCTTTTTTAGATCTAACATTTATTTAGCTGCCGCAATAATGCCTAAAAGCAGGATTAAACTGTTCTTTTTTCCAAAACAGGCCCTTCCTGCCAATTGCTTGTGACTCCTGTTGTCTGAGGAGGTACCACACACCTCCGCGCCCCAGATGTGCTTGTACTTGAACGCTAAATTTAACTATGGAATGTATTTAACTCATCTGCCTCGACTGTTGGCCTGATTTATCCAGCTACTAATTATATCTTCCGCTGTGGCGGTGGCGGCGACAATGACCGACGTCGTAGGAGTAAAGAAGAAATTTGCCCAGTTTTTTTCTGCATACCTTCATGAAAAACTGCCTGGAAAATGAGGAACTCCCGAAAAACAACAAGAGTACACGGCCACCACCGCCTCCACAGATTAATGGATAACTGAATAACCTTTCCGAAGGGGGGTAGTGGAAAAGAAGCACTTTAAGTGGGCGGATTTGCAGTGGAAGGTCGCTGTTGTATGCGATCAAATCCACGCCCTCTATGCTTGTCTGGAGATGTGCAGACTTGAGGGCTACAGGTTCTGCTTCTCTGCGTGGAGGAGGGTTATAGATCTTGACTACTGCATCTACACTTAGTTGGGCGATCGAAGTAGTCAGGATTCTTCGCTCTCCCTCTGCCCCTTGGTCATCCATCACTCTGTCCTGGCCATTATTAGCCCATTGCGACCCAAGTCACGCCATAAAGCATTTGTCGAGGAGCTATTTCGCAATTTCCTTTATCATTTTGGCCTCACGCTCTGCAAATTTTGGTAGTCGGTGGGGAAACTCTCTCCCCGCCTTTGAAGATAAGCCTGAGGAGAAGCGCATGCCAGGTGTACTCCACTGAGGCTCATTCTAAGTCAGTGCAGTGGGAATGAACTGTCAACTTGAAGATATTTTGTTGTAAAATGTTACTTTTCAAATCGTAACTTCTCCCCTCCTTCCTTTCCTCCTCCTGGCATTTACCCTCAATGACTGCACTGTCTTAATCTGATCCTGTCAACGCAAGACTAGGCTGCAGTTTTGACAGCTACAACTTGCCTCGTAGCCGGTTTCCAGTGCACGCCTGATTTTCTTTTGTGACGAAAAATAACAAAATGAATTCATAAACACCTTTGATTTACCTTTACAAGGTAGCGGAAAAATTTTAACTCTACTTTTCTGATCTCATGTGCATCCAGTCTAGTCTCATTTAGCTCAGGGTTGTTTAAGAAACTGCGGACTTGTCAAATAAGACCAATGATTCCTTCTCCTCCTCCTCCTCCTCCTCACCCGCTTCATTACCATCATCGTCACCATCAAACAACTGGCCTCTAAGGCCAAGGCTCCATTCCACAGATTTTCATCATGAGTGGACCAAAAACCATCAGTCTTTCGACTGCGCTCATTCTGTCCTCCACTTGATGCCTTTTCCGATTATTTGGAAAGAGAGGGCAAAAGAATTTTTCCCCTTTTGGTCCCATTTTAGCATTTACAGATCCAAAAAGCCATCATAACTGCGCAATCGGTCTAGGAGGTCCGCTCCTGTTTCCCTCCCCGCTCCCTTCCCCACAGTACAAGCAAATGTATCCTCAGTGGGGGCTAGAGAAGGGGAAAAAGAGGGAAAAATTTGGATTTCCCAGTAAAAATTCCATGTTAATTTATCAGCTACATGAGGGTCTGTTTTCAACATGGACATTTGTGGGAATAATTTTGGGTAGGGGGAAGGCGGTCTCGGTTGTCAAAGCCTACATCCACATACAAACTCCGTCGTTACGATTGCACTTGCTTTGTTGTGGTAAAAACAGCACAAAGCTGTCAAGTTTGGATGTACTGTCTTTTCTTAGTTGAAAAAAAAGACCAAAATAAAATTTTTATGCCCCTTAGAAGCTTGAAAAGCTGTTTTATACTACATGGAATGATGAGAGTCCCGGTTGGGGAGTATCGCATGGTATGATGATGGTCGAACGCCCTTCTCCGCGTACACTGCGATTTATGAGCTATGTGGAGGTCGTAAATTTGGCAAGACATTCCAAGAAGCTGCATTCTTTGTCTGGAAGAAAAGTGACGTTTTGGAGCAAAGAATACTGACAGGTGACCAATACAGGGGAGAATAACTTTGACAACACTAGCACTTTCGAAGTAAAAATTATCTCCATCTAAGGAAAACCCTATATCATAATTAGTATTTTAAGCCTAATTTGTCTGTGTAAGGTAGGATTTTGCGTGGCCGTTTGTCAAAATAGAGCGAAAGCGACCATGTGTCACATATATGCGATGCCAGGTCTATACAGGAAAATAAGGCTGTGATAATTTACTTGGGGCAGTCCACGACGGCCGTGTTCCCTCTCCTCAAGGCTTTCATTCCAGATTGTTATTGTTCTATCTGAGATCAAGGTAAACTCAACTACCAAAAGCCACCGGCCCATCTTTAGCTGCTAAAAGCCACCCTCCAGTAGCATTTGCGTCCCAACAACTCCATTTGACCACTTTTCTTCCGCCTTTTAAGTTATAAAAAGTCCTCCTATTACCCGCCTAGACGACAACAAGGGAAGCATTTGTCTTTTTTTCTCAAGGGATCTTTTTTGAACTCATCAGAACTGGGGAAAGGAAAGGAGGGCTGCGCACTCGAATGACCTGTTTGCCCCGACAGGATCGGAAGAGAGGCGAGTTGAAACAGAAACAAAGGCTTTTGAGCCCGCTCCTTTTTTAAAAAAAGTGTTAAAAAGTTCCCGGTTTTTTTAAAAAGACTTTGAAGGATGTTGGTGTTTCTACCTCTGTCCAGGAGCTTCCTGCCAACCGTTCTTACCATTAGAGAAATTACTCGAAACATTTAAACGACTTTGCCGTATCAATCAGTTCAAGAAAATTTTACTGTCTCGCCCCTCTCATTGGGTGTAGTTGTGAAATAAAGGTCTTCTAGTACGTCACTCAGAGGTCATTTTGACACTCAGTGCTTTTTTCCCTTAGTTAGATGGAGAGTCGTTCCTTTTGACAGAGATTTGCTCCCAGGCTGAGGAGATTTTAATCTATGGTGTGGAACTGGTACGCCCTCCTCTTGATGGAAGACGCCAAACTAACCCACTGAACAAGTGTGATGCAAAAAGAGTGAAGAGAGAGGGAAAGGGGAGGAGAGGCAGCCATTGCATCCATGGAACTGCTTCTGCTAGGCCAACTGCCTGACCCTCCCTGTCATGTTAAGGTGTGAAAAGACTGCAAGACCGGACCTGAATTTTAAGGCGTTTTTTCATGATCGTGTGTTCATCAGGAAGTTGGACAAAGCATCGCCTGCAGGCAAAAACCTCGCAGAGCAGTAAGAGTGCGTCCAGTCCGGTGGTATTCACAACCACGGGAAATGCTTTTGTTGATGGAAGGCGATAGAGGGAGGTTGGTCACTTGGGCTCAACTGTTTTATCATTTGCATCGCCACTGAGGTGCCAAAAATAAGCGGCATTTCTCATACCAAGAACACTTTACATTTGTCTAAATGTCAGAAGGAGGCCAAATTGCCATATTTGCGAAGCCGTTCAGTTCATTTATTGCGTTGCCAAGAGCGAGGGGCTGCTGAAGTAGGTTTTGTGATAATTTCTACCTGCGTGTCTGCAAATTCATTTGTCATTAAGTCGAGCCAGAGCAAGAGAGAAAGCGAGAGAGACAAAGAGAGGAGGAGGAGGAAAGGAAGACAGATCGGGCGACGCAGTTGGTGTGATCCATTGCGACTGTCATAATGTTGTTCGCCTTCTCGTGTCCCTCCTGCCCCTCACTCCCCCCCTCCACCTCCTTTTCCACCTTCAAGCAGTGTCGGGGCAAAAGATGACTACAAAAGAGTGAATTTTTCAGAACCAACTGTTCCCTTGTTTTACTAGATCCATCATTCAGCGATGTGTGGAGCCTTTTCTGCTTCCTTGTTGTTTTTAAAGGAGAAAAATGCTTTCCCTGAGCTTAATTTTAGCACGGATGGAGGTATTTACTGTTTTCTTCCATTGAACAGATGCCTACGACACCTAGGGACCATTCCCACTCCTCAGTCGTCAATCCGCACCATGTTTTGTGTGCCCTGGCAAACAATTTTCTGTTCCTTGGTCCATCAGTCCTTTCACCTGCTGTGGAGTAGTTGAGCCTACAGCCTATAGCGGTCCACATAAATAGCTCTGAAGGATCCATTTCAAAGTACTTGATCATTCCACCTCCACCGACCAGTGTATTTCGTATCCTTCCGCTTTACTCATCCGTCCACTACTTCGATCCACCTTGTAGGAGTACCCATTCATCCATCCACCCACTCGCCCACCTCGGAGCCGTGGCTCCCCTTGATAATTTTGGAACAAGATCTTGTAGCAACCGGTTGCCGATTAACATGGTTTTCGTGTCTGTCGTCACCTGCCTACTCAGGAGTGTGCTTCCGCTCCTTCTTTCAACTGGCGGCTATCTATCCTCCCATAGGCAGAGGCCTCGCACGCTTTCAACGATTCGCTTAGATGTCTGCCCTGTCACAGGAGTGACTTTCCCCAGCCACACCTACAACTTACGCGTTGTAATGTTCCTCTGGCCTGTCTATTCTTGAATGAGACAATATTTTCCAAACTCGGCCAAACCACTGCCGATGATTTTGGAGGAAGGAACAAGGGGATTACACTGTGAAGGGCAAAAAGGTTAAATTAAAAAAACAGCAACAACTTGACAGTGACACATGGAGGTGCATCATCAGTCAGCTAAGGTTTACATTATGCTTGTCCCCTCTCCCCTCACCTAACCTTCTAAGAGATGCTAACCTGAAGGACGTGCTCAAAACAGAGTACCTCTAGAGTCTCCTTTTAACTTCCAGGCTGGTGGGCTTGATTTGCTTTCAGGTTTTACCTTGCAACTAGGTAACTCGCAAGTCTTTACTTTTTGTCTCAAAAAATTAGATCTATCTGATGCTCAAGTTATATGCTTCTTGAGTCTTTTCTAAAGCAACAAAAAAGAAGGAGACTCCTTCCAAATCCTCTTTTATAAAATGAGGGTGCTCTAGTTTCCGATGTGGTTTAAAGATGTGTAGTCAAGACAATAGACTCAGTTCTATTGTCTTGCTGACCCTTTTTCGCCGTTGCTTCAAGACACAAAGGATGGGGAGGGGGTTTGACCAGATTTTCCTGACAAAAGTCAGCTTTTCATCTGTGACGACTCCTGCCACCGCAAATAGGAGGCGTGTTGACTTCTAGACACTACGACATTTTACCACGAGCCGTTCCCTCCTCCCCCCACCAACAGCAGAATTGTGTCCCTCCTTTTTTTTCGTTCTTCTCCTAAAAGCGTAGCAAAAGTTAGATAACTCTATACAAGCGGAGTTTTTTTTAAACTTTTACTTGGCAATGTGTAGGTGAAAGTGCATTTTTGACCAGGAATTTTTCATACTCCTTTTCTTGGAATTTATTTTGGTTGACGTGAGGATAGTAACGGCGTCTGTCATTCACAGGACAAAAATTTGTTTATTAATTTTCTACTGGAAAGGCTTAAAATTTGTCCTTCTGAGTAGAGGCATTAAAGTAGGTTGAGGGTTGAATACTTATATGAATTTGAGTAGTATTCCAGGTTTTTTTAGATTTTACAAATCAATCACCTGTTTTCTCCTTTTTTTATCAAACATGGAAAAAAAGAAAATGGATTTTCTGTATGCTTGTTTTAACTTTTTCGGGGGGTTTTATAAGAAAATTTCAGTTTTTAAGAAGAAACTTTTCGCAATGAGTTTTTTAAAAGTTAGCCATCATCCCAGATTACTGAATTAGATACGCAGCTGATAACCATGACTGTTGTTCAGGGGACTGCGTAAATCTTAAAAATAGTTTTTTTAAGTAAAAAAGTCAAAGTACGACAAGTGGTATATACTTACATGGATTTGAGCAGTATTGTAGGTGCATTGGGTTTTATTGGACTGTAACATACATCTGTATAAACTAAATTCTGCTGTAAGGGATCTTGGTGAAAACTGCCAGTCTATTTGTGAGAATGTTATTTCTTTAAGTTGGACAATGCCCCGCTGTGGGTGTTTCATGCTCCAAACGGTTGCCATCAGAAGCGTTTGACTCAAAACGAAGTACATTCATTGTGCTAAAAAAACGTATCATTTAATTGGAATTTATCAGCACTTAACTTCTTTTTTGGTTATCCGTGGCGCCTTCAACCTCCTACAACGGGGTTAAGAGAAGAAATGGTTAGGCTATCCCCAGTCTTCCCTACCTTTCACCCGAGGCCTGGGTCTCAGCCATTTCTGGCCCCATTGCTTTACTAGACATAATGCAGAACATATGGGCGATAAACGATTCCTCGCCTTCTTTTGCTTTAAACTTTTAGACATACCTTATCCTCCCAGTTTGCTTAAACATCATTTGGGGTGAGCATGCTCCCTGGAAAGGCGTAAAATTAATCCGGCATTTCGACAACCAAAGTACTCTTGAAGGCCTTGTTGCGCAAGAGCTTGGGTTGATGGAGCCAAAATTAAAGTGGACAGGCAACCCCCTTATTAATTGGAAAATTTCGCCGAAATTCATGCACAGATGCTAAAGGGTGCAGCTAGCTAACCAACCACAACCTCTTGATTCAGCGTGATTTATACCTCCTCGTTGCTGACATTTAACCTTCAAAGTTCGGCATACTATCTCATTTCTCCCCTTTCTTCATTTTTCTTTCCTCTTATTTCTCAAAAGACCGTTCCACACACCTGCGCTTACAAGCTCGTCCGTCTGGCTTTTGACGACGCCGCTCAGACGATTTTCACTCACAGTGTCAAAATTTTGCCCTCAATTTGAGTGTACCAACAAAACTCTCTGCTTTGGGGGCGAAAAAAGTGACCTTTAAATGCACAAATATTTAATTTACAAACGATCCAATGCTGAGTGAACTATCAGGAGATCAAATGAAGCCAAATTTACACACATAAAAAGTAAAAATATTTTTGCTTTCCTTTCCCAAGAGCTGGTTGATTTGGCATTTCCGACCTCTAGCTCCTTAACTCCGTTAAAATTCTGCCACTTGGAAGCTGTTTAAGCTCTTTTTAACCCTTCACTTTTATAGAGAGGTGCCTCGAGTCATCGGTGAGGCCGCAATAAGCACAAGTGATGCGACAGGATATACTACTTACTATCGTACAGAGTAGCTAGGCTCCCCCTTGGTCACCCGCCAGCGACAGACGCCGCGTCGTAGTCGGTGCAGTACGGTAGCGCCATGTGTGAAAGCATTTAACCCCACAGTTCCTCCACAAGGTCATAGGACTGTAAATTTTTGAATTTCCTCCCAGCCTTCTTAAAATGCCTGGTAGGTTGGGCCAAAAATAGACGCAGCACTTGACATTTTCGTCTTTTTACAGCACAGATTTGATGCTGATTAGACTAGTTTTTTACAGCCTCTTGGCGCGGGTAAACCATTATTGCGCTTCACAGCTCCGCTACTATTTAAAACACCAAGACGTGTCTTTGGCATCATGACGTCTTTACTGAAGTCGTAAAAAGCCGAAGTGGTGTGGCAAAATATACTACTCACCAGCAAGCGGAGGAGCAAGGGCCTATTGGCCTCCCCCGAGGGACGTGCTGCAAAGTAGAGGTACAACCTACCGAGACTGAAACAACGCCAGTCAGTGACTTTTCCCCATTTGAAAAGGCATTTGATTCCATCAATTCCTCTTTGACGTCCTGATAAGAAAAAGTATTGCTAAAGGAACATACTACCCACTAACACCCAACAGGGCTGGAAGGCATGTTTTGAAGGCCACGCACCTGGAAGTGGAAGTACAATCTGCAGAGAATGAAGCACCCACACCGCTACATCGCTAATTTGAGAGGAAAAAAACTTGCACTTACTGTAACTGAGGTGCTTAAGGAACGCGTGTAGAATTTTGGCTCCTCTCCCCTCCCCCCCAGGCCAATACCTTGATGTATCATGCATCTAAAACTAATTGACAATCTAAAGAAATTCCATTTGTTTTGCAGCAGCCAACGCTTCAAATGGAGTAGCCGAAATGCCGTCGAATCACCTTTGGCACTACCGCTCCTTGAACATCAGTGCTCTTCTTGCCTCTGGCAAGTATTACATTGACGATAACGGCTACCTCGTTGCTGTTGGTAATGGAACGCGCTATCGTCTGCCATCGGGACCCCCGGAAGGTCGTGCCAGTGGCCCCTTCGAACTGCAGCCCATTCTTCCGGGCAAGAACCAACAACTGGCAGATTCCGCTGTTGAGTGGCTGGATTTGGCCACCGCTACGACAACTACTGCATCGAGCACAACGCTGGCGAGGATGAATACTCCCTCCAGGTTGAATTTCACATCAACGGGGGTTCAGGCTATGCCAAGTGCGTTGAATTGGTCTTTGGCGTTGATTGCCTGCTCCGCGGCGTTGATAGCCAATTTGGGACTGGTATCGATCAGTTGTTGGTACCTGTTTCGTGGAAAAAGGAGAATGCGAAGCATGACAGTGGCTGTTGAACCGAGAAATTCTATTCCCCTTCAGACAATCCCTGCCCGTCGAGAGGAAGGAATCGGATTAGCGACAGAAGTAAAGAGCGAGGTTCAACAAATAGGGATAACTTCTGTGTCATCAGGTGGTAAGAGGGGACGTATAATCTGCATAACCTCAAACTTTATTGAAGAAAACTGTCAAAGATCTTTTCCTTCCAGATAGCCATTCCAGCTCCGTATCTCTCAGCTCTGATGACTACCATCAACCCCGTCTTAGGACCAGGAAATCCACTACCAAAGATCTTCCTTCTGTCAATGCTTTCCTTTCCAACTCCCGTTCTTGTCTCGGCGTCGGCATCCACATATCTCTTCTCGGTTTCCTACTAGCCTTTCTTCACCTCCTCATCACTTGTTTTCACATCACCCAAACTCCTCTCAGCTCCATTCTCTGTCTATTCATCACCTCTATCTCCACTGACACAATCTTCTGCGTTTATTTCCATCTCCTTACCTGCCTTCTCTGTCTGATCCTCATTGGATACCTCTCTCGTCCTTCTACCACCCGCTCAAGCCAACAACGATTTGCTTGTCTTGCCCTCTCCCACTCTCTACCATGGGCGCTTGCTGCGGGTTCCGCGCTGTTCATCACCCTTAAACCATTCCCCTCTGCTCAAGTGAATCTCTTCTTCACTGGGTTTCATGCTTCCTGCAATATGGAACACCTCCAAGAACTCTATCTTCTCACCGTAGTGCTTTTGGTTGTGATTCCACTCGTTGGTGAATTCATCTTTGTCCTACTCCTCTTCTGCTGTTGCCGACGTCTACCTCGAAGGATTTGCTTCCTCGCGACCCTCCTTCCAATCACCAACGCCGTATCCTTCATTCCTGTGCTTGCAGTGGGTCTACCAAACCTAATCCTCCTTCCACTTACCCTAGATCCAATAATAATTGCTCTATTTTATCGATTTTCCATCCCGATTGATCATGGTGAAATCCATGACCTTACAACCAATCACTTAAATCAAGATCGATCTCCGTTGCATCAAATGGTAATGGAGATATCACCGTCCCTTTCCTCCGAGATCTACTTTCCTCAGACAATTCTGGCCATTGCACCACATCGATGTAGTCATGGCAATGAGCTGCCTAGCGTCTCGCCAAAGCTATGTCCACATCATCAGCATATTCTGGCGCATTCGCAGAATTGTACGAATGAGAGGAGTTTGTGCAATGAGATTCTTCAGCCAGCTGGTGAGTTATGCCTAATTATTCTTGCGCATTGCATATGTGGCTCGGTGTCCAAAATCCATCCGGGGCTGCAATTGTGCAGCTTTGCCTCTCAGGGGAGGCGGACGGTTGTCCGCCTCCAAATCAACACCGTGGAGGCTGGTTCACAGGAGATTCAAAAGATCCAGGTAGCTAGTAATTAAGTAGCCTTTTCGAGGGACGAACTTGGTAATCCCTATGATTATTTTTGGTCTGCATTTGAGTGAATGAAGAGTATCATATTATGGGACGTCATCGGCTACTTATTATCTATATAAGTAGTGTTGATGAAACCGATGCTATTGTTTTAGCTAAGGAATCAAAGAAAGTGGGTCCACCTATCTGGTTTTGGACGTATTTTTCGGCTTTGTTTTAGGTATAGGACATTTGATATGAAAATTCACTCAAGTGATTTAGTCAGAAATCTTCCTAGATGTGAGAATGTTTCTGAAAAACCTTTTTCTCCACCAAAACAGACTGCCTTGTAGAGGCGGGAATCATCAACAAACACTTTTGGTGGGGGAATTCTTAGAACGAGGGAGGGGCGCCAGCACGCGGATAGATGGGGCAACTTCGTTGGGAGAAAACACGTGTAAAAGCGCCTTATGCGCTTTTCTTCCCTCCCAACTTTTTTTGCTCTTAGACCGATTCAGATTGCAGTTTTGGACACGAACAAGTGGGATCCCTTTCGTCTCTCCGGGAGGGTTGGGGTAAATCCCCTATTAATCAAATCTGATTAGATGAAAATTAATTTTGGATGCTAAAAATACCCCTAATACCGCATTTTTGCGAGGGCGAAAGAGGATTTGGATTTGTGACGAAACATCTTTAGAAGCTTTAAACATCGGTGAATTTAAGGAGGCCCTACATGTCAATGTGGCCAAGCAAAATTTTGCCTCAGCTGTGCCGAATTAGCCGTCACTCCAAATCTTGCAATCTATAAGTCTTCTGGAAGCTAGTCGTGTCCGTTCAGAAGGCGATCTATCACCTTTGGGTAGAGGAAGCTACAAAGAGAAAGAAACGGTCTCCTCTTCATACAAGGGTGAATGTAAGCCGGGGATAAGGCCCTCTCTTTTCCATCCTTCCTTCCCTCCCTCTCCACCTCGTAGACTCTTCCCGTGTAGATGAGATGATAGATGCGGAATATGTCTGACATCTGTGCGACTGGAGTTACAACTACAGAAAAAGAAAAAATGAGCCAACAAAGTAATTTGTAGGAGAAAATAGTGGTTTCGCGCTTGGGGACAGTAGGTGTTGTGTTGGCCTACACCCTGATTCACCTACCAAGAAACTCGTAATTTACTAAGCACTCGCAGATTTTGCCAATTTTTTTTTCCAGTTCTACTTTTACTTTCAAGTTTGCTTGGTTCTTTTGGAGCAATTTTTCGCATCTGTAAAGGATTAGGTGCGAAAACCGCCTGTCACATATGTGTGCCGTTGGTAGAAAGATTATTAAGCTAAGCCACTCCAAACTTTTTGAAGCGTGTGAGTTGATGTCAGTTTATTTGCATCTAACATCTAATTTAAAACCTTGTTAAGGCCTTTTTAATGTTCTTTTTCACATATGATTAGGATGAGGTAAGAACAGGGCGCGTCACATATAAATGACGACGGTAAAGAGTGGGCTATGCCAAACACCGTGCTAAAATACAAGGTAAACGTCATAAGAACAGTCCCTTAGACTATTCTCTTTTGGCAATAAAAGGAATGGTTAAGATCTCCTTTGAACTCTTTCTGAAATTTCGAAATTCACGGACGTCTCATTCAATACTCCATACGCATTTGCTAGAGCTCCAGGACAGAAATCCTTTAATTTAAAATCGGAAAGATCAGCAGTACCTAATGCGTTCAATCTATCCAAGTTAATCAGACATACACACACACGCACTCCCCTTTTTAAAATGCTTCTACAGTCCGGAAAAAGGAGGACTGCCGAAACGATCTCCAAATCTTTCAGATGAAATGCCGCTCACCTCCTCCTTCTTCTGCCAAAAATTTGCGTTCCACCGTTTGCGCTACACATTAACTGCATCATTAATATTAGTAGCTCTGCATTTTATCCTCCCCGCTCGCCCACCGCATTGGTCCGCGCTCAAGGTCATATCAGCGAGGCGATTATAGCGCGCGTGCAGGCGCGGGACAATTGAACGCCACCAGGCTACCCCATCCACCCGTTGTATGAAGCCTCCCATTTTGAACAGAACATGTAGAAAAAAGATATATATATACGCACAAAATGCCGGAAGTGTCTGCAAATGAACCACGCCCAGGGTAGGTGTGGGCAACAAAAACCGTTTGGCTCTCCCTGGGCATCATCAAATAGTTAAAAATAATTTTAATGACTTTCCTTATACCTAAAAGAATTAATTATGGTCAAATGGTGCATTTGTGTAAACTATCATGAAGCTAGGGTGAAGCACTCGAGTTGCTTCAGCAGACGTCAACTAGTGGACGAGCCAAGTGACAGCGTAATCTTCTGCTTGGCATTCACTAGCACTACTCCCCACCTCTCATCTTCTGCTATGATAGTGACGTTGGAAGCGGTCACGTTAGAGGAGTGAAGAAGTTCTGTTCCAAATTCGTTATGGATATTCCTTTGTCGATATTAGCAAATTGGTTGACATTTTGTCTCCAAATTTCGGGTTAAAAATAGTAACTTCATTAAGTGATTAATTTATTTTCAACCACAGCAAACATCACTTAGATTTGACAAGTTGACAGTATCAAGCTAAGTTGTTCAATATGTCAGGGAAAGGCGAGGAGTAGTGGTAGACAGATGAATATCCACACTCTTGTCACAAATGGTTGTCTTGGTTTATCACACAACTCAGTCCGGAGGAGTGTCAGCCTCCGTAAGCGTGGCGGCAAATTTGCACTCCTCTAGGAGGACGTGAAGGAAGGAGGTAAATTCCTGCCCTCCGATTACTAGGCCATATCTTCTGAGAGCTCATTCATGGACCTGTCATCGGGGGATGCAGATGGCTACAAAATGTGTGTGTATGCGCGCAGAATACATCAGAGAGGGAGAGGAAGGGCTTTGGCATACGATGATTGTGCTATGGGCGGAACGCATGTGCATGTGTCCATGCGCATTCGATGCAGAAGTCAGATCAGGTCCGGCATAGAACGGAGTGATGACACACCGGACGCGGCGTCTGTCTAACCTCTGCTGTGACCCTTAGGCATGGAGATGATCATCAGACAGTTTCAAATCTACGTGCGTCATTCTGACTCACAACAGCCTCAAGCGATTGCCAAGGGAAGAGCAACAGTGCCTTAGTAGCCGAGTAAAAAGCTTGCAACTTTAAATGAAGGGGGTCTTTAAGAAAATTCTGCAGTAGTTTTATATACGTCTCATTTTTGGCTAAAAATTTGACCGCTTAGGAGCTGCCTTAAAAGAGCGCCCTGTCTGGAAAGTTTAACTCCCCTATCGGGCG
Source organism: Echinococcus granulosus (assembly GCF_000524195.1). Lineage (NCBI taxonomy): Eukaryota > Metazoa > Platyhelminthes > Cestoda > Cyclophyllidea > Taeniidae > Echinococcus > Echinococcus granulosus. Next base: position 168,636 of record NW_020170478.1, read on the forward strand.
CCAAATATCGCGTGATGCCACATGCGTCTCTCCTTTTATTTCTACCCACACTATTTGCGCATGAGCAAATATCAAAGGTTTCTTTTTAATCAAGTCATTTTGCTTTTTTATTCTCACAACCAAGCAGGTATAGATCTGTACTTTCAAGGGCTCGAAAAATATTTCCCGTTGTTAAGGTCTACTTATTTCCCAGATAAGTAGTTTACTGCACCCTTTTCATTACCTCCTGATTTAGTCAAAGAATTCTGATTAGTGGTTTATTAAAGACGTGAACCCATCCCAAACCGCTCCATTACCCCTTGGCTGCAATCCAGGGAGCATGAATCTACTGTTTTTCA
>NW_020170478.1:169073-248872 GCF_000524195.1 Echinococcus granulosus
GAGCGGTCTACCATGGTAACAGAGGAGAGAAGCCTTCCCTACTTATGAAAGATTGTAAAGTGTGGAGAAAGGTTTTTGTTTACAGATTCATTTATGGGGGGAAATTTATGCAAAAAAAAGAAGGGTTGGCAAAACTGTTGCTCAAGTTCTGGAAAAACAGCAGTGGGTCGCAGGACTGCTCAGTTTATACACCTGTTCCCTCTTTCTTGACGAGGGGACGTAAGTAAACAACACTTTCCTCACTTCTGGTGTTGCAAGTCTCCGTGGACTGAAGGTCACTTTTCTTCCGCCGTCACCGACGGATCAGTCTCTGCAGGCCTCCATAAGTAATTTTTTCTCTTTACAGCATGCGAGAGATGGGGGGTGCATGCCTCACCGCGTAGCTACTGACGCGGTCCTCGCAACAAAAACGCATCTGAAAGCACCTCTGCTCGCAACACACACACGAAATGGTTAATTAAAAGGCAGAAAAAGGAGCCTTTTTCAAAATTAAATTCTAAAAAAGTTACAATGGTCCTTCATTCTAAATGCCATTGGCTCCGCGTGTCTAGACAACATATCGTCATTCTGTCTCCCGCATAAATCCCAAGTGTCGTCTGGAGGCAGCGCCGTTGTCGCATTAAATGATCCCTACCCCGCAGCCAGCCTCAGTCACACCAGACCTCCAAGTTGAAGTGGCCTCCGTGATCCTACTCAATCCCCTCAATGTCGGTGCCATCAGAGAGGTAAAACGAAAAGGGGAACTCTATTTATATTTTGCACACGCGAAATTAAAGTACAATGAAATAAAATGCTCAAAATTTTATGACATCCCTCTCAGAGGAGCTCAGCATTCCCCCTTACTTTTGGCGTCGAAGAGGAAGAGAATTTTAGCGAGTAAGCTCAAAAGGGGAGAGAGGGGACGGTGGTGGGGAAGCTAAAGGAGGCAAGGGGGAGGAAGATGCTGAAACCGCGTATCGACCTTTATCTTCAAAAATGAGTCAATTTTTCTCCATTTTTGTGCTTCATTTTGTAAGATTGCCTAAAAAGTCGAATTGGCAGTGTTTACTTTCCATTTTTTTTTCTCCTAAAACAACACCTGAGGTAGTTGGTAGGCGAGAGCGAAGGATATTGCAGCCCTCATGGTGCGTCGGGTCAGATCTCTTCGCCATTCTTAATCTCGTCCAGTGGGTGTTGGGGAGCAAAATAGGCGTCGGTAAAGTTTGCGTGGCCTCCTGCTACGAGGAATCGTAATGTTGGAAAGTAAGCTACCACTAGAAGAATGATCTATTACAAACAAGTGTGTAGTCTTAGAAGGTTTAGCTCCAAGGAGAGGTAAAGATCCCAAGGAATTTTCAACGTCCTCTTTCTTTTGAGTGTGGCCTTAGAGGTGCCCAATGGTGTCTTTAATGTCTCAGTCGTCACGGGCCGTCGCCTCCTCTGACTTAGAGGTAAATGGTTACCTTTAAGGGCATTCAGTCGGCCTGATCTCCAAACCCAGTGGTAGTAACCAGTGCGTCAGACACGACAGACCTCCTGCTGTGGATCTCTTAGTTCTGCAAGTCGAATTGCTCAACTCACAACGAGGTGTATCAGTCAGAAAATAGTGAATTAATTCAGCCTGCAAAACCTCCGCTGAGGGGAGATCGAAAGGCGCCGAGGTGGTACGCACCGCTTCTTACTCATCACGACGCCGATAGAGGGCGTGAGTGGTGCGAAAATGTTTCATAATGTTTGTTTCGAAGTAGACCTTTAGAGTAAATTCATCTGGGTTGCATGCATGAGACCTTCAACTGATAAAAGAATCGGTGTGGCCCGGGGGAGAAGAAAAGAAGGTAGGGCGAGGGAGACATTTATTAGCGGAAGACAATTAGTGACTTACGCGGGAGGCGGTAGTGGTCAATCCGCTAGCAACACCAAGCATCACTATTTAAATGAATATGTGTTACTATTTTTGGTGCCATTTCCTGTTTTTAAAAGACATTAAAACAAACACTGACGTGTTGACACCCACACGTTTCCGTCAGTGGCAATGCAAAATTGCTCCCACTTGGAGTCATTTTTGAGTCCAAAAGAAAAAGAGCATTCTAAAAATTCGTCGATTTTGGCATTTAACTGGTTTTCATTGTTTGTTTGAATCAGTGACAAAGCGGGAAATTTTAAGGGGAAAATCAATCATTTGCCCTGTGAAACGCCAGTCTGATGAATTCAAACAAGGCAAGGTTCCTTTTTGAACTTAGAAATTACACTCTGTGCAATGTATTTTCAAAAATTTTTTTGCTTAATTTAAAAGAATGTGAAACTGATTTTGCGGTTAAATAATACAGTCTGCCGCACCGTGGTGTTTAAAGGCGCAAAGAATGTGAGCCATCCGGGAAAAAAAGCTCTTCTGGTATGAAAAGTCCTCCATTCTTAATAAATGCTTTTGGATCTACACATGTATGGACCAAAGCGTCTTTTTGCTCCTGTTAGTTTTGGGAACTTTTTTGGTTTTTCGACGAATAAGTTGCTGCGTCTAGCTGTGTCTGGCCTGAGAAGATGAGCTGATAAAATCTGGTCGGCCCGGAGATGCGATCCGTGAAGTCTAAAGACATCACTTCCGGTTGGTCGGAGCTGCAAAACAATCTAGAAGTTGTGATTGATAGTTAGCAAATTTTCCTGGAGGCAAGAAGACGTCGGATGATGCCCTCGTCCGCGAGACACTTTTTCTACACCTCTGCGCTACTGTACTCTGGTTTCCATTCAGACAGCGTTAAACCAGCTGCTTAAGTATCATCAAATTCAAGTCGAATGCCTCTACGGATGCTAAGTGATGTGGATGGCTTCGTCAGTTCCCTCAGCACCGTTTGCGGGCCTAAAATAGACCCCCTGAAAGCCATCATTTTTCACCCATTCATTTAAGCGATACTTTTGGAAAATCAATCGCAATAAATTCATCATAAATAAATAAAATAAAAAAACGCGAACTTTTACTCGGTGTTATGAGGTAGCGCTTTTACCCCTCATCCGCAAGAGGTGCGAATCAGCACCTCGACAGCCCTCATGGGCTGAAGATACTACTTAAGTAAGGAACTGCTGCCCATAATTTTCCCATTTGGTGGTATTCTCTAACGGTCCAGGGCTTGAGGAATGTTCTGCCAGTTTTGAAAATGTATCAGGAGAGAAGGGAAACGAGCTCGTCCAGTTTCCACCTAAACAAGGCGGTCCCAGCTGTTTTGGCTGTCAAAACTGTGTTGAGCATTTGGTTTAGTAGACCGCATGTTATTTTTTCCGTCCGAAAAAACCAAGGCACCTAAGTTTCGACAAACACTACCCTGTTTCCTGATTAAGATGATACAGGCGCTGCCAGCATTCAGATTGGTTGGAAGTCGGGCGGAGCAAAATGATCACCTTGTTTACAGCATTCTAGTTCAAAACAAAAAAATGGAGTGTCGAAAGCGGAAACAAGAAAAAGTATAAAAAAAATTGGGAGATATAGATGGATGGATAAACACGGGATGAGCGTGTTCCCACTGCCTAACCCACCCCATTATCTTTACCCCTCTTTCTCGCCACCCAAACCAGAAATGCTCTCAAGTCTCTCCGCCGCCTCCTCCTCCAACACCAGCCCCGCCACGGCCGCCGTTATGGCTGCTGCAGCCGCAGCAGCCGCTGTCTCCACCAAACACACGTGGTCGGCAATAGCAACCACCACCCACCTCACCGCCGTCTCTTCATCACCCGCCACCGTCACCCCTTCCCTGCTGTTGCGCACCCCAGCGGGGGTGGTGGAAGCGGCTTCACTTGATCGGCGCCTCCCACTGCCTATCTTTCTCACAGCCAATGGGAAGGCGGCGCTGCAGGGCGGAGAAGCCTGCGTGCTGGCGGGAGGCAATGACCACTCTAGCTAGCCCGACTGTACATACTTGCAAATAAAGTGATTTCCCGTGCCACCTGTTTTCTATGCGCGGGGGTGGTGATTTGGGGGAGGGGGGAGGTAGAGGCTTCTTTGGGGAAGTAATAATGAAGTAGGGAATGAGGGTTGTGCTTCTGCTACTGTAGGTTAGTGAGTAGTGTGCTCCAACGAGCCAATTGACGTCAGGGATGAATCTGCGGAGACGCCTGACAGATGTGCTGGTAACGACGTCTACTTCCGTGTTCCACGAGAAGGCCATCAACAAGCAAGGCGAAATCCTACTTAAAAGAGTGCTTTATGGAGCTGTCTACCGCATCCATGCGGGGACCCCTATTCCTCCGCCTCTCTTCTAGCCGAATAGAACCGTGAAAAGCTTGGCTGAAGAGCACTAAAGCGGGAACAAAGTGACAAGGAGGAGGAGGTGGAAGTCACTAGCCCAGCGAATGGCTCTACTTGTAGGCTAACCATCCTCCGATCAGTGATTGGCGCATGCAATGTCCTCGATGTGGAGCCCAGTCCGGTCCTGAGTGGTATGAAACTAGTGCACTTCCCCTGACCCAAAACATTTCACGAATGGGAGGGGCGAAACACCAGGCATAATAGAACTGCCGAGATGCCTCAGTAACGTCGGGCCCAAAGGGCTGCAATGCCTGGTGTTCCTAGTCGGCGGGAGGTTTGATGCCACACCCCCCTCTCCGACGTGCAAGGCGTGAGGGGCCTTGTACCGGTTCAGCTACTCCGTTTGACTGAATGTGTCCAGTCCCGTGGGCAATTCAGTCTCCTCAGGTTGTACTTTCGCTCTCAGCAGGATGACCCTCAGACCGTGCCAGCAGCCCATTACCTCTTGCCGACAACTTCAGGGAGGACTCAAGGCGCCGTTCGGAAGGACTGTCGTTGAACACAGTTCAATTAATGCTAGCCATCTTGTTCGAGGTGCTCCACTTCACCCGATGATCTCATGCAAGCGATAGTGGACATCAATTTCGGAGCCGCCTTCCATACTCATTTCCGCGGACAGCGATTTTCCACTTCCTGAATTGCTCTCACTCTTGACGTTCAAGACTTTCGAGTTGTTCATGTCAACCCATTGATATGTGAAGTGTCCGCTTACGAGTGATCAAACAAGAACACGGTACCCGCTGGCTAAAGGTCTGAGTCCTGAGCTGACTCAGGGCGATCTGCCGAGTTCCAAGCGCCATCAGCAGAAGCATTTGCGGTTAACGGGAGGGGCACCCCCTCCTCTTCCTCATCAGCACGCAAGCCAGACACACAAAAAACCCAACTTTATTTCACTTCTCAATAATGTCACCTTTCTGGGTGTTCCTTATCAAGCAATAACAAAAGGGGGGGAGCGATGGTTCAGCAAGAGTTCGGTTAAGCTACAGAAGGAGGGGAGCAGACGAGGAGAGCCGAGTGGAAGGAGGAGGTGATGACAATGAGTTACGAGGGATTGCCGCCTCGTGCTCTTCAGCCTCAAACCTTCGTCAAGAACGACTCACCACCCACCACTTCCATCCACATGGAGGTGAGTGTCTTTTCGGATCGAATGACCTTTATCAACTCGCAAAAGAATTGATTTTTGCCTACAAATAAGAAACGGAATATTCAACATAGGAAGTGGAAGTGAAGCCGATCCATAATACAACGCTCTATCTTCCTTTCAATCAGCGATTCCCTCAGCACTTCCAAGCGTCTTTTCAATGACTGGAGGCGCCGGCCTCAAAGAATCCTTTGTTCGATGGATGGATGGATACAGGATGGATGAATGTGGGTGTCTATAGCCAACAGACTAAGAACATCCACCCATCATGAAACAATATTTTATCAGTTTCGGCAAAAACTACTTACAACACCAATTCAGCGACCAGCCAAGCAGCCAGAAAGAGTAAGCCATATTTCACGATAAAGTTTTGAAAGGCTACATTCTGTTACCACTCTTCATTTAATGAAATCTTCGTCCACTTCAACCCAAAAACATACTATCGGAAGTTGCTACTCACAACACTAATTCAAGTGTCGTCCCTTCAAGGTGACGAGGATTCCCTGGAGCCCAACTCCTAGGTGGAGTAGGTTGTAGAAGCTCAGCGTAAGCAGGAACTACTGCTCACCTTCGATTCACATGCCATCCACCTATCCTTGAAGCACAAAGAAACACTACGAGTAGATACTACTTATATCAGATATTCAGTGACCTTTTACATGCCCCTATGAAACACTTTAAAAGAGCAAAAAGGAATAGATAAAGCACACTCACGCATATCGGGGATTTTTGGAAAATCGGCAATGACTGAGAGAGCACAAGACTTCACTTCCTCCAACTTCTCTGTCTCCCGTTTCACCAGGTCGCCTTTTGGTTGAAGTTGCAGGATGGCCGTCAGCGCCTGGGACAGCTCTGGCATTTCTACGAAGGCAAGGAGATAAAATTTGACGAGCAGGTAATCCTGAAATATCTCTTACGTCAGAGAGTCGATCCCGTAATAGCAAATATGGAGGATCGCAGGTGGGCACTGAATGGACTTACTGTCGACCTAGATATACCTATATGCCAAGAATATTCAAAGATTCGAGTGGAACAGGTAGGCTCCTCTACGAAGAAGACACTACCTGCTAAAAAAATTAAAAGTTGAGGCACACCACCTTTGCGTAAACTCGCATGCGCCTATTTCAGCATCTTCCAGTGAGCCTAATGAATCAGATCCAGCAGCACAGTATCAGCTGATAAGCTCCCAGGAGTCATGGAAAGGACTCTGTGGGATCTAGTCAAGCATGCCCAACAGACAAGTTCAGTCGGTGACAAATTCTAGACGGCATTTTCATTCAAAGCAATCTGCACGAAGTTGAGAGTATTAACTGCGTCAAAAAACCTCCCGGGCCTCTGCGATAAGCCCTGAAAACTGGAAGATGCAGGATTTAAAGGAGCGTCACTCACTTCTAACAATATCAATAGGAGCAAGTTGAATGACCCTTCGAAGAATGTGACAAACGACGAGTTTCACGTGATTGTTGTCCCGCAGTCCTTCAATGAGGGGATCCAGAAGAGTACTCATCGAAAGACGATCCGTGTGGTTCTCCAGCAGGGTTGACATGCACTCGTAGGCCGTCTAGAAGAGGAAGGGGGGAGGAGGAAGAAGCGAAAAGACGAACAGTGGCAAGATGGTCAGGCAAACAGTTCATAGCCGGTAAGATGAGGTCTCCTCTGTGAAGGCACTTCGAATCCCACTTGACACTTTTAGTACCGGAATCCCTTCCATCCCTCGTGGTCTTGAGCGCTCTGCACCGTTCACACCGCTAGGCAGGGCATCTTGCAACCTCCTGATATGCGCACGCATAAAGACAGGCAAACTCCTCCTCCGTCTCGCAAAAGCGGGGCTACGGAAAAAGTTCGTTTCGACATTCCTCTGCACTCCAAGATGACAGATCGTAAGCCTAACTGAAGGGAGGGCCAGCTCGTTGGCCAGTGAGAAGCAGTTGCATGAAGGCAATTGCGACGCCTCGTCCTCTTCCTGCCTCTCCTCCGTCTCTTGTCAAGCTGAATGCTTATCACTTCGACAGGAAACGCCTCCAACCAGATCGCACTACACCGAATTAGAGTCGATGCGCAAATCCGCATATTTTAAAACGCAAATTTTGAGCAGCTAAACCGCCTCCCCTCTTGGCAGGAAGAACGACTTCGCATCCAACCAAGGGTAGAAAAAAGCATCAGATGTCAAAATGACCTCGAAATGATTTGCGCTTTTAAACCCACTTTCCATCTGCAACGATTCCGTCAATGGGAACAAAACGCTTATAAAGGGGCAGTTTAAATGAGGTGGAATGTTTGTTTAAATGTGATGCAGGCCCTGGGGGATTCGGAAGGGGCAAACTTCTGCATTTTACTCCCTTGTGAAGTCATTTTTGACAAGGTGTCAGTTGGCAAGCACCTGGTGTGAATGTGGCAAAGTAGTGAGAATCCCCGCCCTGTAAAAAACGATCACTGCCACGGTGGCCAGTGCGGATTGACCACCATAAGGCCTACAAAGTAGAAAGTGATCATTCTCCCACCAAGAATAGCACGCGTTAAGTTTAACCAATCTGTTTGCCGCCCACAGTTACCATAAACTGATAAAGGACAAGCGTCACGTATGTGTGACATGCGGTGCCAGATAAGAGCGGGTGTCACATATACGTGACGTAGATTGGAACCACAACAGAGCTTGCAGCCTCCCAAGAAGAATCCAATAAATTCTCAATCACTTTTTCCACCAATCGATCCCACCAGTTGAAGTGTTCAAATATCTTCCCATTTGTTAGCTTTTCGACATGAAACTCGATAGATCAAGCGGCCGAGTTATGTCGCCTGGTGGATGCAGTCCTGACAGACTAACGCCATGAGAGTTGGTTGCCACGGAGGCGAGCTGCCGCGCAGAAACTTTCTCCTACATACGATGAGAACCTCAAAAATTCTTACGAATTCCATTACCACATCTCATCTACTGCGATACTCCTGTATCTACTAATATGCGATTGACATTTTCGCCGATTGGGGATGACTTCAACGCCGTCTAGAGGAATAGCCACTTGGCCAATGAGAGAAGGTGCTGGGATCTGCGATGAGACGATGACGAAGGACTCCACGATTAAGACCTACAAAGCGCTTGACAATAGGCCATGAGGACTTTTCGAGCACTTTTCACACTCAGAATTCTGGACAGAGAAGTCTTCCAACATCCTGGGAGCCAAGGTGAGATCAAGAAAATGCGAAGTAGAAAAAAATTTAGATCTATCGAGGTCTTAGGAGTTACAAAAGCACCCTTTTAGACTCGATGAGGTTGAGGACACTAAAATGCAGTCTACAGACACAGACTGTGCTCCATTCGACAGACAGTTCAGAGCACTGTCCACGGAATTACATGGATGAGATTTGGAGGAGAATACAGAAACAGCACCAACTCACCTTCCTCAACTCGACCCCATCGTCGAAGTACACTTTAAAAGGTCCCATCTGCACCTCTCGAATGAGATCCTGTCTCACCACCGTGCCTCGATATACTTCTTCCACAAGAGGCTTCTGTTTCGGACCAATCGGAGCGATCAACAACGGACGAATCAGGGTGGGCCAGAAATGAGCCGCTGTGTTGAAGGTGATCAGCGCGGCGCGGCAAACATCTGGGTCACGGTCCAGGATGTACGCGAGGACATCGAGGAATCGGGAGTCTTGCAACAGGATCTGGACGAGCTCCTGGCGATCATTTAATGTGGTAACGGAGGCGTCGGTGCTGTTGGCGGTGTCTGAGACTGAGGCCATTCCATTCTCGTCGTCCGGGTAGTTTATGCTAGCGGCGACGGAGAGAAGATACTTGAAGGCCGTGACAAGAGTGCACCGAATGGTACTATCGGAGGCGGAGTTTGGGGATTTCAGCTGAAGAAAACGAGGGAGGCAGGTGACAGACCATCATTCGGTTAGTAAGGTTCCAGGTGAACCTTCAACGCTCCAAAAGATGTCCTTTTCATAAGGGGCCAATTGAAAAAGCAATGGAAGGTATAAGTTTCAGTTAAGCTACAAGGTGAAAACCAAACGTCCTCTTCATCTTCAAGATGTCTCCTTTCGCCGAAAACCCTTTAAACAAGAGTTTGGAAGCTGGATCATCTCAAATTTTTCTATGGGAAGGGAAGAGTAATGGAAGGTGGTCCAGATACCCAAAGGAACATTTAAGGGATGGGCTTCATCAGGTGACCTTCTGCTTTGGAAAAAAAAGTGGAACAAACCTCAGCGTGTAGCCGTGGAACCAGTTCCGCTGGCTGCAGAAGCGTAACCCTGCCGAGGCATTCAGCCACCGTATTCCTTGTGCCCTCCTCGGGATGGGTTGCATGTGACATTAGAATTTTCCTAGGTAAAAAGTGAGGAGTGAGGAGGGGATTTGCCAAGTCTGGCAACTGAAAGTGTAGGTGGACATACCAGACCTCCTCCACATTGCGGTAAATGTATTCCGCGGACCGGACTTCAACGAGATTTATGATAGCCTGTGTAGGGAAAGAAATAAGACAAAAGCATTCACGATGACAGTGAGAAATAGAACAGTCCATCGAGAGCGCCATTTCAAACCTGACGCCGAAGACGGCCGCCAAAGACTGGATGGAGTGTGATAAGGAATTGTATGGGTGGATTTCAGCAAGACTACCCTCCCTCGGTTTGATTTTCTAACCTCTCTAGCCAGTTTTCCAGCCCTGAACTAATCGCTGAGCCAGAGGAAAAAAGCAGCGTCCTGCCATACCCCGAGTGTCGTGAACGGGACGTATTAGCGTAGCTGGAACACCGAATCGTCTCGGTGCAGAGATAAATTTAGCTCCTTGTCTCTCTACCCCTCCCTTCCTCCCTCCCTGGCCGAGGCATCACCTATGGGTGGAATTAAAATGCCGTATCACTGGTGAATGGAGAAGTAAGGCAGTCCTAGAACAAATTTGCTGCGAAGCAGAGCAACAACAGCTGTTGAAGTAATCAAAGGATCCGCCCAGGCAACTTCAGACACCTGATCATTTGTCGAGGAACGGTTTTTTTCCTGTCTTGGCTCGCAAAACGAAAAATTATGCAATCTATCTTGATGTAGGAAGAGGAGCGTGTTGAAGTTGAATGAATCCCAAAAGCAAAAGGTCTAAAGCGTTTGGGAGAGAATTCATTCAAAGGCCAGCCAGCTAGCTAGCCAGACAGATAGATAGGAGGCAAAAAGAATCAGACCTCCACCCAGACCACCCTCGAAATTCAGGGATTCCAAACAGAAATCGACTAGATGATTGCTAAATCCACAAAATCAGTTTGGATGGGGATGTAGATGTCATAGATCAAGAAATAATTCAATTTCAAGGGTTGCAACCGAAAAAAACCAAGATATAAAGTCTGAAGATAAAATAAGACTTCGAGGACCTAGGCCTCTGGATCGGTATTCTAGATACTTGCTTAAAAAACTAGTTTTAAAGAAATACTCTGACATCGATTCGAGTTAGAAATGGGACCACAAGCCCGAAGAGGCACCGCTGACCTGTCGCAACGTCTGTAAGAGGTAGAAGACCACCAAATTCTGCTCATACTCTTGATGGAAGAACTGCAGAAGTTCGTGGACCGTCACCGACGGTTCTCCCGCAATCAAACGACCCAAACTTGCAACGGCTAGGGGTCGCAGCTCTGAAAAGCCGCTACCACTGCCTGATGCTGTCGCAGACGTGGAAGAAGGAAGCGGAGATGAAGAAGTCGGGGCCTCATCTGAGGGAGGTGGTTGCTGATCCGTAGAGGGGAGAATAGACTTGTTCATAACGACGTGGTCCATGAGAATGTCAAAGACGTCCCCACGATGACTGATATCACTGGAAATTGGAAAAGGCATTCAATAAGCAGTTATGCTGAGCACTTCAGTCGCCAACCTTCTGTACACTTCATTTAAAGTGCTGCCTCAAGCCAAACCAGGGCGTTTCACTTCACACGCGCACAGCAGCAAGTCTTCATTCTAGCCTCTCACAGCTTCTCGTGGCCTGGGGCGATGGTGTTCAAGGATACGGCGTAAATCTACCACTAACCTTCCGACAGTCCCGCACGCTTGCAGTGCAGCTATCTTCAGACTTGTACACCTTATGACGGATTGAGGAGTAACTTCAAGGCCACATTGGTGACAATGCAGTGGAACAGGCCCGACAGCTATCACTCACATTCAAACGTATCGGTCGGTTGGTGGCAGAAGGAAGGAATCAGGTGTAGAGAGACAAAGTTATGGCGACTCGCACAAGGAGGAGCGACTATAAACACATCGACCCCTGGTAACCAACCTAAACTCAAGCAGCAAAACGGAAGAGAATGCAACCAGGACGTAGTGGAGAGAAGCTACCTTTGATGCCTCTGTTCCAAGACACGAAATGCACTCATTTGTAGCCTTAATTCATTTCCTGGCCGAATCACTTTAACCCAGTTTGCCAGCACTACTATCCATCTAAAATGCTAAATCATTACAACACGATCCCCATTCCAGTCGCCCAGTTGATGTGCGAGGCGGAAGAGTGATCGTGGAGAGCACCAAAGACAGGGGGTCAAGACCAGACGGGGAGGGGAAGGTTAATGCACCAACGTGTGTCGATCAGGGTTCCATTCAAAGATTACAAAATGGGGTGCAAAAAAACTCAACTTACATTCTGTAGCCAACGTCACCGAAAATAATTATGTACAGATAACGTCTCGCGTAAGGGGTTGTCTTTTTCTACAAAAAAAGACACAAAACACTCCAAACCCACCATTTGGGACACATTTTAAGAGCAAAAAAAGTGCTTCTAGGACTACCTTCAGTTCAGCTACCATCTCCTCCATGGTCGAGTCAATCGAATTCAACTGCCCGTAGCGCGGCAACTGCAGAATCAACTCAGCACAAACACGCGCCAAGATGGATAAGTCCTCCCTGATTAGTAGGAAATTCTCACTCATCTCCACGGAGGTATAGTCTGCCAACGGTTCGAGCACTTTTTCCAGCATAAACTATAACAAAGAGTGAGTAGAGGCGATTTGTGTGAAATCCGCGGCTGCTGTCCAAAACAGCATCTAGGAGATGTTTGTTGAACTCACCTTCACAGACAACTTATGAGATTCGGGTCTGTACATACCGATACTTTGCATCAGATGCAGGAGAGCGGTCAACAGAGTCGACGAAATAGAGCTTGAATGGGTGAGGCCAATCACCGGGTCCAGAAATTTCTCTCCCGTGTAAAAGTCGGCCACCGTAGCCTGCTGGACCACATCACAACGTGAGCACTGTTTCAACACAGCGGCGGCTAATTCAAGGGCCTCTTGCACTACAGCAGGATTGGGATCATTAAGAAGGTCCGGAAGAAGAGGCAGGATAGCCGCAACATTTTTATCCTCGTTCAGAATAAAGTCGCGTGGAAAGTGGGAGCAGATCACGGTAATACAATGTGTCGCGGCTGCACGGAGATGACAGTCGCGCGCTCGTAGCATCTCCAACAGTGTTTTCGTCAGATCGCGCTAAAAACACCTTTTTTCAGCGACCAATTCCACTTACCGATACAGGGCATGTCTTGATACTGAGCGGACTCCTGAAAGTGAAATGATGCAATTATCTTATGGCTTATAGGCAGTAAAAACCTTTCCCCTAAAAGTCACTACGAACGCGAAGATGACGGAGAGCGAACGAATAGCGGGGATTCGGGTTGTTTCGATGTCCAAGAATTTGGTAAACTGATCCAACGTATCCTGAAGGCATTCTGGACTTAGATCCTGCCCCAATTGTTCAATGAAAGTCGAGCTACAGTAAAGAAACCGACAGGAGTTTGAGAGTGAAAAAGGAGGACGACCTACACAGTAACCATTGCCTTCTCCTTAATTTCAAGGTCACATTTGACCACTTTAAGCTGATTCAAAAGGGCGGGGAACAAAGATACCATGGAAGCAACGTGTTCTACAAATTAACAAAAACATCTTTTTTAAAGCCTTATGCGAAATACGGTAGGCCAAGAAACGCGTAAAGGGGCAGTTACCCAGCGGTCTCCGTTGGACGAGGATTTGCGCCAGATCCATACCCTCGTAGCAAACACGATAGAAGGCATCCGAGATCGCAGTTAACGCAATCTGTTTAAAAAAGAAAAAGAATGGACCGACTACCCACTTATGCCAAATCAAACACAAAGGAGGTTAGAGGTCAAGCGTGCGCACCTCATTGAGAGTGTCCGCGAGCTCTTTATAGCTATCGTATTCGTGCGTTTCGATGATCAGATGCAACAGTCTGAGAAGGTCGATCTTCACCGAGTTAGTTGTCGAGTTTTCACTGTAAGATACAAAAAGTCAGGAAATGGGATTACAAGAACATGGCACTTCATTTTGGGTTCTTTACAAACCGGACTTTTAAGCTAAGCAACGCATTGAGGTGACAAGCACAAAGAAAGGAACTAGCAGTATTTGCAGAGAAATACTATTCATAATGTAAATAAGTAGAAATGGGGCCGTTCGACTACAAGTTATAGGTGGAATTGATGCTGACTACAACTGAGTGGACAAACTTGCCAACTCACGCCCCTTTTTGTTCCGCTGATGTGAGAATACGCGATAAGACGTGGTCCAATACTACTCACAAAGGATGGTAAGTAGGAAAGTGAAAGTCGATTCGTGCAGCAGTTATGGCTCACCGATGGAGAAGTTAATCACCCGACACTTTTCTCAAAGAAATTTGCCTTGAACAGGCACAGACGGGGGCAAAAACTAGAAGACCCCTCAAAACGCACAGCCACAGTAGTTGCTACTTACAAAGTAATAAGTAGATCCACTAAATTATTCGTCCTCATGACTACAATTTTATGGACAAAAGTTGACCGGAAAACTGGCAAGTCTTTCAGCCACGACCTGAGATCGCGAGCCACACTCCTCACCTGAAATCACCCTTCACCATCTGTACAATGGTAAGCAATTGGTCGGTGAGGTGGCCGGGCAACGCGAGTGCCAGCGCACGAATAAGAGCCAGCACCGCCTGGTGAGAAGCAGGAGTCGTCTGCAGGTGAACGAACGAAAAAAGGAAAAAAACGAATACGTGAAGGAACAGAGGTCTCACAACCAAGCTAGTTTTATTGATAATAGGGAGCAACTCGACGCGTCACAAATATGTGACGCGAAATCCCCCATCGATCCAAGGAAACTCGCTGTACCGAATCGCCCAGACTGGCTGGGAGGAAATTAATTAAGGTGTCCGACAGTCTCAGTGTAGTGGTTGAATAGTAGCTGAATCGGTCAAAGGGGACAACGTCAACTGGTGGTATCTAAGGAGAACGGAGCGAGTTGGTGTTAGGTGACGAGTTCGTTCAGAGGAACTACCACCACCGCTTGAAAGGACTCAGCGAAATTGACACGGAACCTCTTAAAGGCATTCCACAGCATCTATGCTAGGTACTGTTTACGCTCCCCCAATAATGACGGTGAGGCAGCCATCAACGGAAAAACTGCTTCACCTCCGCATTCGAATTCGACCCACGTGATTTGAAGTCCACGGCTGGAATTGATTCCATCAAACACCTCGACATGGCGAATTCACTCATCACTTGAAATATCGTGGCTCGTCAGACCTAAGGAATGGGTCACCCTCAAGTACCAAAATAAGAGCCTCTGCCCGACTCACCTGCTTGCCACCAGTGGCGTAAGAGACCAACCATCAACTTACTTTTACGCAAGGACTACTCATTCGGGAACTGCTGCGTTTGGATGAGGAGGCAGAAGTGAAGGGCTGTATACTCTGGAAAATGCCTGGCAAGAGTCGCAGAAGCATGGACTGGGAACTGGATGGAAGAGACAACAGAATATAAATAAGTAACGATGAATGAGTGCATGGATGGACGGTTGCTCAGAGAAGTATACAAAACAGCCTCGCTTCCTCTCGTTCCTTTTCTCTTACCTTTGCTGACGAAGGCGAATCTTCAAACTGTTAGGATTCTTCAAAGTCGTGGCCTTTACCATGGTGTTCAAGCAGTTGAACACCTCCAGTCGTGCCGCCTCATTTCGATCCTCTGTGCAAAACAATCGAACCAACAGTTACCAATCCGGGTGTTGTGAACTCGTCTCCTGCTCCTGGCAGGCTGGATAACTGCGAACTCACCAGATAGGCGAGAGATGAGTACTGGAGCGAAGTAGGCATAAAAGTGTCCCAACTTCTCCTGATAGGCTTGAACACATGCGTCCATCACTTTGGCTGCGGTGCGTCGAACCTTCCAGCTCGTATCATCTTCTTCCTCATCCCCCTCCTCGTCGTCGTCGGCATCTTCTCCGTCATTCTCGTAATCCATGCCCACGGGGGAGCCATCATCGTCTGCATCTTTAAAATTGTCGTCATCGCCGCTGCCACCCAACACCTTCGTACTAAAATGAAAACCAAATTGACACAACCACTTGACATTTGTCAACTGATAACATCCATCCGCAAGCCGCATTCAGCAGAACCTCCGCTTTCTGATATTTGACTTCTGTGACAAAGTACCAACGCCCTCCCTGGTGATGATAGACCAACTTCCCCACACCTCCGAATTCAATGACTGGAGGCAAAGCCTAGAGATCACAGAGGTATGGCAACCCACGAACCGGTATCCATTCCTGGCACTCACGTCAAGAAGACTCAACCACTCAGCCCAATGTTTCCACCCTAATGCCGCAATTCTCCCCCCAAGAGCCTCAGCTCCTACGAGGTTTTCCATGGAAAACTCAACTTACTCCCGATGAGGCTTTAGCCGATTTCGGGTGCACCGGATGCGCTCCCTACTTACTCCCTATTTAGTGCCGCTCTTGGAAGCATCAACTGCATCTGCTTGCCCGCTCAAAACAGGGAGAAGGCACAAAAGAAGGAACAGACACCTGGTATCGGGATAGATAATATGGTCCTGTCGAGTTTTCGGCTATCACTGAACTGACAGCAAATCAGAAGACTCCTCCAAAGGCCCACTCCACTACAGTCACGATCAAGAGGAACGCAATAGCGAGAGCTGTTGTATTGAAGAGCTAGGTGGTGAATGCAGAGCGCGGAGCATTCCTCCATAATTTGAAAATTAGAATTTACCAAAGGGAACAAACTGGGGGTGTCGAAGCTACCAGAAGTTTGCTGGATTTCGGAAAATGGCTGCAATGAAAGAAAGCTATAGATAGACTCGCTTGACCTCGGCAGGTAAAGAGCCCGCTCAGTACTCCCACTTCAGCAGCAGCAAAATGAAAGAATGAACTTGAGAATGGATTTAAGATGGACGGATGCATGCATCTGCGAAGAACCCAACATGGTAGATAAAAAAACAGTGCCAGAAGCATCCACCCGTCTCAACCTGTGGCTATTGCTAACCTTTCAATCATATCAATGGAGGACAGGCCTCCCACTTCCACGATGAATGGAAACACCAACAGTCTCTAATTCAACAACAAACTCACGTGGACGTTGAAACGCAGTTGGGATCATAACACACCAGACTGGCCAGCACATAAACGATCTACAATGGCAACAAATAACAACACGAAACCAATTACTAAGGTACAGACTCGGCTTCAAGAACCTACGAAGGGCACTGGAGTCAAACCGAGACTAATCCTCACCCTGCATCAAACTCTCCTAGGGTAGTTTAGCCGTCCATAGTTACAAGTCCAACTATACCACAGCCCTTCAAATGTTGGCATTCCCAAAGGACCACTTTTCACTCCGTCCTATAAACTCACAAATCCCAATTTCACCTGAAAGCCTCTGCAAAACTCTATTCTACTTCTTCTGAGCTCCAGTCACCTTACCTTTTGGAATTTAGTATCCAATAGACGAGACAGGTGTGAAGACTGCGTGGCGGTGCGTTGACGTGCCCGAAGTAGATTGTAGAGACACTGGAGACCCAATTCCCTGAATTCATTGGCTGCATCGCCTGAGTATAAATCACCGAACTCGTGTTTCAAGTGAGGCATAATGGTGTCATTTATATCGCTGTCCAGAAGGTGAAGAATCAGTCCGTCATAGAGAAGGTGGGAGGCTTGGGAAGCGAGGCATTCAGCATTGCAACTAAGAGGAAGATGAGGCTTTGAATGGAACGAATTTGTGATCTGGTCTGTGTCGTTACAGAATTGTTGATTGCGTCTTCAATCAAGGAAGACAAGCAAGTAGCCTTTCATTTCACACGTGAATATGGCCAGATGGTTAAAAGCATTCATCAATCTAAAAAGGTCTGACCAATCTTCAAGCGTGAAACACGGGCCCGTAGAGTACGGCTGTTCAAAGTTAACATTCACACGACACTCCATTTTACAGCAAGATCGAAGTGAATTCGCAAAGACCTAGTCGAAATTAAGACAACGAAGGACTTGGATGTGTCATCGGAAAAGAAGTCTTCCAAATGTCTGCAGGATACTTTCGAAAGTGGCTGGCATCATGGATAGCGTCCAGGTAACCTCCCTCTTGTACAGTATTTACAGTGTCAAGAAAACAGGAGGACGAATTCGATGCAACGCAAAACTATCGACATTTTGCTCATGTCTGCCTCCAACTTAAAGCATCCAATTTTCATTAATTAAAAATATGAAATCTTAAAACCCAGAGCATTACATCACACCATGTAGGCGCCTTGTACCCCCGCGTAACGGGATTCAAAATATTAAAAAAAATAGCATGAGTAAAGTGCTTCAGGAAGCCCTCTTGTGCTACTTTACTAAAAAGTTTATCGTTAAAAAAGTTGGAGACGTTGAATTTGGTCGCGAACGTCTCTAAATAACTTTGAGGCAGTTAGAGGAAGAAATGGACTGTTTAAGAAGCCTCACAAATGCCAGACTTCTCATTACATCTAATATTAAATACCTCAAGAAGGCTATCAATCAACCAAAGGTTTCGGTAATGCAAGATTTGTGTGTCATTAAACGCAGATACGTAAACACATGGCACAAACAGGTGTCGTGAATTTCATTTAATTAGCTCGGGACAAGAAAATCCACCTTGCACCACCATTCATCATCACCATCATCAATTCCTCCACTACACCAACTTTCTCGTGAACGGTGGTTACAAAGTATGGAAGAGATGAATTCGATAAAACTGCCATTGACGTAGCTCCAGCCTCAATGATCAAACCTTCATCGGACCAAAACTCGCCACCTAGGTGCCATGGAAGCATTTCCAATTTCGTTCTACTGTTCAAACAAGTCGTAGTTCCCAGAAGAGCGGAAAAAACGAGGTAACCTCTGAAGTACTCCAAGCATTCCAAACGGGCAACAAAGTAGAGCTGACCTAACCTTGTACCGTCAGTGAGAGCTTGACAATGCCCAGCACCACTAAAGACGTCCAAAAAAATATCAATTTTTGCATTGCAGAGTTCACAGAAAACTTCAAACACGATTCAAAGAACCCCAGCGATGCTTTCAAACTGTTCCTCTCCACGATCGTTGAAACAAGAACTTAAACTTCAACAGTTGCCCAATGTTGACACTGACGAAAACTACAAGGGAGACATGTCCAGTCGAAACTTCACCACTAAACTTTTGTGGTTGATAAGTCCGAAAAAAACATTTTACTTGTGTAAAATAACTTACGCTAATGCAACGAGACACTGAAGTGCGACTTTAAAGTACGATATAGTCAGTTCCTCCTGTTGCTCTAGGGGTTGCGGCATATCGAGCCGTACTCCAATATCGGCTTGACACATCACCTTCTCAAATCGGTCTGACACAAAGTTAAGTAGAGCTGCGTAAGTATCTTCAAAGGAAATGAAGTTTGTGACCATTTGAACAGCTCGTTTGCGCAGAGCCGGTTGCGAACTATTCAAGGCTCGGAGCATGCACTTTTGAATGTTGGGGTAGGAGGGTATTAGATGTTCACCGAACCTAGGAGAGCAAAAGTCCCGTAGCTAGCTAATACATATCAGGATAAAGTCGTGGAGGTGTGGAAGAAATAGGCTTACCTCGAAACCATATGTCCAAGGATTTCACAGCATTCAACCTGAATAGAGCAGCTATCGTTACAGACCGCCTCGACCAGAGAAGGAATCGAGTGAGTGGCAAGAACGGATAGGAGTTTGACGTTATCCGGAGGAGTTGCATTGACCAGCGATTTTAATGCTACACAAGAGCGTGTATTCGAATGCGACTAACTAACCCAGAACGGACACGCTGTTACAGCGCTCGTTACCAGAACGATACATTCCAGCAATTACCCCCTCCACAATTGAGATGCTCTGCGCTTCCACCACTACCGGGAATAAGGCCGAAACGCTAGAGTGGGAAAGTCGGAACAAACGACCAAACATACGCGTTGACTGCCAGGCTTTGCACCTCTCCGTGGGTGTCTTGGAGAAGTTCAAGAGTTTTTTGAACTAGCTATTAAGATTCAAAAAAATATTCTACCACTACAAATTTCTAACTTACCCTGCAGCTCAAAACTTTCTGAGTTAGCGACCCGGATTGGATGCCAATAATCAGGTCATTAAGAGCCATGAATCTGAAATCCGTGTCCGGAGACTCCATCTGAATACCGAACTACAGGCTTACAAGACACAAATACCTTCTCAATTAAGGACTCTACATTCGAACATCTCGCCATCATCGACGAAGACATGATAATAGCTCAAGCCCCACTTTCGTAATGACCACCTCAAATATTATTGGTTCGAATTATTAGGTGAATTTATTAGAACGCATTCCAAAACACCAAATAATTCTAGGTTTTAACGCGCAAATGCTTTTTAAACTGTTTTAACTTTTTTGTTGCAAGCTAATTTTTTAAAAAACTATATTATATCAACCAAGTAAAGTGATTTATTCATAACTCTCCCGTGCATAAAACGCCTAATCATCCAAAAGCTTCAAATAACGTACTAAATTTTGTAGTTGCACCGTTAGTTACCCTACAAAGTATCCATCGAAATTTGTGTTTGCATGATAAAGTTCATTTAAGCGTTTTTGTGAAAGTGTGGCGACCTGAAGCTTCTTTGAATAAGAAATAAGACAGAAACATCCTGTATTGACAATATTATGAAGAGCGTACTGTAGCGTCCCGAGACTTCCTGAAGGCGAAAAAAGACAAAATACTCGGGCAGAATATATATTCAGCGCAGAGAAGGTGTCTGGGCTATTGGTATGGCCCGAAAGGCCAGCCAACCCAGCGAGGTACAAGAGAATTAATTCAAAGTACAGAAATGGCACCTCATCAATACTGAGGGATAAACCACTATCGTATTAAAGTACCTTGGCTGAAATAGTACTCGTTCACAGTACTCTTTTCCTAGGGCATAGTTGACGTCCTTTTCCTCCTACGTACTTACAGTGGTGGTGACCCTGATAACCCACTACGAAATCTTAGAGTTAAGCAAACAATAATTTTTTGCAATTCACTACAATGCAGAACATGGAGACCCACTGCCTGTCTTTACTAACTGCCTCTTAGGACGTGTATGCGTGGAAAATTACTTTTCTTCCTACTTGCTATAGCCTATTAAAACTTCGGGAAGGACGCGTGACTCTACATTTGGGTATTTTAGTATTATCGGTTTTCAGCTTCTCGTCCTTCATTAGGCTACTGCATCATGATCAAATCAAACTTATCATTTCAAAACCACTGCATTTATCGTAGCATTAAGCATTGGGTAATTTGTTGCGCATACGCTGATAAGGCAATTCGTTGTTTTGTACAGAAACTTTGTATTCTTCTAAAAAGTGTAGTTAAAAACCTAAAGAGCATAACTCTCCTGCCCGTCAATTCTTCTTCGTTTAGCACACACAGTCGCCTGTGTGGGTTGGAAGGAACTCATGCGTTTTGTCACCACGGGCAAGGTAGCACGCCCTTTTATCTTCGTTTCAAGCGACTTTTCCTCCAGGTCCACAAGCAGTTGGTTTAGGCAATGCTCCACATCAACACAGGCATCCTGCCCACAGCCTGCGAATGCCAATTCATCCACCAAGATGTCCATAAGCAGTTCCTCATCAGGCACACCCATTAGATTGGTAAAATCGGGCATATGGAGACCATCCATGGCAGTGAACATCTCGATAAAGGAATGGCCTTGACTCTGTGGTTCATTTGTTGGATGATTCTTTGATGACACAACCGGTGGCTGAAAACTCTCCATTGATGTTTTTTCTTCCATCACTTCGGGGTAGATTTGCACACATTTATCCACTAGGATCTTCATTGCGCTGAAGTCCACTTCAACAGCCTGACTAACTGCCTCATCTCTTTTCTGCCCGGGTCGAGCGGGTCCAATCCTCGATAATAGTGGTAACGGTGGCAGCGGCTTTCTAACTGACTTGGCTTTAAGGTTTCCCATTTCTACTTCAAATGGTGACCTGCATTGATTGCGGACAGCTGATGGACATTTAAGCACCCAGAATCACCTCCATTTCCAGACTACAAATTGACACCGTTTCCCCTAATTCTCTTACCAATTAATGATGTACATAACCCTCAGCCTCGTACGCCTTATTTTATTCTCATATTTGCCTCAAATGCCGAATGAATGTCAACGTTGATCAAATGGGCTCTACTTCTCATTGGCTTGAAGTGTCACAAGAGGACTCACTGCAGAACGACCCTCAAGAGTGTAAAGATATGAAATGGTGACGGGACCTTGAATGCTTCCATCTAGGGCTACTATGACGCCAACATATCGCAGGACATCCCTTCATCCTCTGCACAGCCTCCCAAGTAAACGAGTCAGGAGTTTACCTCTCCTCTGTACCATTCCAGCACCACTTCAGTAAAATAAGTTTTTTGGGGGTAAATCACAGAGGAAATAATGCGCGGTGTCTTTTTCTATCTTCTGTCACTGCAAGAAATCTGCGGACGGACGTGTCGGTGCTACAGGGGGCAGTCATGAGAAGGGTTACCTTCCGGCCCCCACATCACAATTGACGAGGTCAATACTATCAATGTGATCTGACAGGAGATCCACAGTCCCAAGGTCGAAGTCTTCTACCTTATCTGCTGTCATATCCTTGACATAGTCCTCGCCTTCTACTGGCTTTATGTTTTTGGCAACTTTCTTCCTATCATTCTGCTGTTTTACGTCTACTCCAAATTTGCTCGTTTTGTTCAAGTGATGGAACCATGCACGTCGAATCTGGACTAAAACACCTTTAAAGCACTATCTAAAAATAGTTTTAATCAAAATAATCATGGAATTTTATACCTTTCTAGGGATTGAGTTTTGAGGGAATTACTTCATTCTTACTGGCTCAAGGTTAAACCAATCAGATTTGCCGACTGGTGGCCCGCTGCGCTGTGCATCCACAACTTCATTGCGGTGGATGTCTTTAGACTTGTTCCTGACTCTAGATGAGATAGGGATAGAGCACACCGCCAGCAAAAGCACAAATACTCACACATGTCTACTGCCCACGTAACCCAGAGTCGAATTCGATTGACGTACAAGTTTCGTGACGATCTCTTTACCAAACAACAGGACAGTCAACTTACCACACAAAATGAAGAATGTAGCCTGTGATAGCACGACCATTGACCACTTCTTCCCCCTCGATCGCCACTCCCAGCTACCGGTGATGGAATCATCTCTTAGGTAGCGTTAATAACCTTCTTTCTTTAAAACAATTTCACCAGAATTGTGGCCAGATTGGGTACACTTTAGGCCAGACGAAGTACTTAATACTGTGGCGTTACCAAGCGCGACAGTGGGGTACAGGTGTGCCCCATTGCTGGTAGCTGATACACGTATCACCGTGAATCTAGGTGGAAGACAAACAGACGCTATTGGTGAACGAAGCAGCAAAACTCGCAATCGCGGATGCTTGTACCGATGGAAGACTTCACGCATTGCTTGTGCTTTGACAAAGGGTTTAGCAGCTCAGTAGAAAAACGCTTAAAGGACAGGCATGCGTCGGCGTGGAGTTGACGATCAATGTGGCATTGGCTACCAACCCAGAGCTACACAGCAGTTACTCCTACTAGCATTCTCTTAACCCTTAGGACCCCTGCAGCCCTGCACAGTCGACTTCATGGGCAGAAGACAAGAGAAAATTGGCCCTTGGCAGCGGAGATTGCAAACATGCATAAGACAGTTCCGGATCGAAACGGATTAACGGATGGAGCCATTAATGGGTGTATCCCAAGGTTAAACTTATTTACGTGATCGCAAGTACCGTCAAGGTCCCACCACGGAATGATCAACGTGGTTAAATTGTTCGATCGTTGGATAGGCAACTCCCCTACTCCTATCCGAAATCGCTATAAGGTATAGAAAATGTAGAATTCTTGCTCATTGAGGGGCTGAGACGCTGTGGACTAGGCCGGGTGTCGAGGTGGAAGGGCTGATGGATGCACAGATGGTAGGTCGAATGGAAAGGTGGTCTGTTTGACGACCTCGTTGGTGATATTTTTCACCTCTTTTTCTTCATTCTGATATAGTGAGCGACTTCACAAGATGCAGGTTACCCACCCGGTTTTTAAATAAACACAACACCAGTGGTCCTCCTCTTCAAGCAGGCATACAAGCTCTCCCCTCTGAATGTTTACCCCTCGCCTTCTGCCTCCAATCCACTTGTCATTAGTGTCATACACTTCTCTTATTTCACCATTTTAATTACTTTAACGAAAAAACTAATGTTTGTTTCCCCATCCCTTTTTTTTTCTGCTCCTGATTGTTTACTTATTCCTGATTTTTTCCAGTTCCTCTGATGTGTTGTGCTCAATCCATTGTCCAATCAGCTGTCGCCGTCCTTGAATCCAACCAATAGCCGCACTAAGGACTTACTGCTTTCCAGCTGTGAGCCAACTATTGTAGTAAACTTGTTTCTGCCTTTATTTCCTACGGAAAAGGACAAACAAACCCACCTACTGAACGAGGATCAGGTGCTTCTACCGATAAATAGTTTTAAGACCTCGGATGAGAGGGACCACAGATACACGAGGACTGTCTGTTTGTCTGAGATTGTCCGTCTCCAAGTCAGAGATACGTCTAATTCTTCTCCATTTTTGAGCAAGACCCAAGCATTTCTGTCAACCACAAATGCAGTATTAAAAAACGAAGATCCGTTTTCGGCTTCACTAGCAGCTTATGAGATGTCCGACTTCGGATCGCGAATGATGGACGCATTGTGCGTTATAATGCCTAGCCGTCACCGATTAGACCTCTGGAGTGTTTGACATCTGGCACGCCGAAGATGATGTATCTACGGTAGAGTTAAAGAAGGAACCTTATCCTCGATAATGATAAATTTGTGCTCTCGTCACACACTCACGTACCATCCACGCGAAACAGGGTTCAAGAGGGGGCTCCGTTCTTTCCTCTTTCCAGGGACGACCAGGTTACCAGACAACAGTAGTTCCATGACACATTTGGACACGCCTTCACAGTTACTGTCCAACAACTATTTGTCAGTTCGAAGCTAACACGTGACTAGTCTAATCTGTTGGCGCCTTCTTTTCCTCTATCTGCTCTGAACAGGCCGATGTCCGTGTGAGTCCTGCCGCCCTTGCCCTCACAGAAAAGCAGTCCCAGGGCGGAGTCAAGGTGGATTGCGGTGTGAGAGAACGACAACATCGCGCTCTTCTGTAACATGAAGGACGCAACACCGCCTGAGGTGCAAACCTATCCGCACAACACACAGAACAGCTGATACATAGTTGATTAGGACTTTCATACATAAGACAAATAGCTAATCTTATGGCCATAACTTGACGCTATTCAAGGTGGAGACTTCTTTGGAGCTTCTAACAACGTGAATTTCGGCCTAGAATTCAATCTTGTTCAAGGTGCAGGTCATTTTGTGGCAACGAAATGAAACTGGAGAGTATATTTGTAGAGACACTTTAGAAGTCTGTTTCTAATTCAACAGAGCATACCGAGGGGTTTCTTGGCTGAAACCAACTTGATTTACACATTTTCTCGGACCTTTGTGCACTGCGTCTCACTGAGGGTCTCTACCTACTTATTATGTAGACAGCAGTATGTGATGGACTATTGGTTCTTAAATTACTTGCTATTCTTGCAGACGAATTTGCTTACCTAACCAGTGAGTAGAACGCTTTATGTCTGGGTTGAATAGGCAGTCAGTTTCGGTGTGGCCTTCAAGTATTTTGGCGTTTAAGCCAAACTACTCATCTGTCTTATAAGTAGTGTGTGGTTTATCGAGATCGAGGGTGTTTCGGAAAAATTTGAGTCCGGTTCAGCTCTAGCTGGAGAGTCAAATCAGGTTGACAAGTGCTGAGAGAAAAAGAGGAGATCGGTTCTTCAGGCCTGTCGATTAAACAATTAACTAAAGCGCGTCTTCATACTGACTAGTTTAATAGTAGTAGTTGTCTCGCCCAGCTAAAGCAGCTCGAGTGATGAGCAGGGCCAGCATGGGAAAAATTTACTGACTTACACAAGAGCCAAAAGGTGAGGTCAAAGTGAATCAGGGTGATACACTATCCACAAGACACAAGGCCTTCTAGTGGCTTGGAGATTATTGGGCGAATACTCCCCAAGGAGAGAAAGATTTCAACATCATTCCGCTGTGCTGCCACTGACGTGGTGCTCTGGTCACCTCTGAAGGTGATGTAAAGCAAAGTAGCTTAAAAGTGCCTTTGGAATAGATAAATGGATTCGGAATGGATACACTAACTTTAAAGCTCATATATTAGATGCAAACTACCATGAGAGACAGGACTTGTTGGTCTTAAATTACACCCCCTTACCTTCTGCCACTTGACGATGACGCAACCTCGAGCTTACTAAAATCCGCCAACTCTACAAATTAAGCGACAGGAACACACGTTGGTGGCTCTTCTTCTCTGAGAAGCACATGCTGATAGAAAGAACCTCGGCAGGCCCATCGAATAAATCGTTATGCAAGTGCGCATCCAACCACATTTAGTGTTGCCGCCTGCTCTACACCACCACTCTACCGTGCATAAATACCGCCTGCAC
Source organism: Echinococcus granulosus (assembly GCF_000524195.1). Classification (NCBI taxonomy): domain Eukaryota; kingdom Metazoa; phylum Platyhelminthes; class Cestoda; order Cyclophyllidea; family Taeniidae; genus Echinococcus; species Echinococcus granulosus. The sequence goes on from NW_020170478.1 coordinate 195,313, forward strand.
AACGCCTTGCTCTACTATCACACTTTGTGAACTCTTCAACTCAGGTGAGTTCATTGCGTTGTGTCAGTGCCCAGCCGTGGTGAGGGCCAACTCTTGCCGACACCTTCTTTATCTCCTTGTCCTCAGCAGCGTCTGCGTTATGTCTTGTGTAACCATCTTCCTTCTCCTGGTCCCCAGTGCCGTCCTCTCTGTGAGTGATAGCCTTGCCATAGCCTTTACAATCGCCCTCCACAATATCTGCTCATGTTCTTCTCTCCCTCTCTCCCTCTCCCTCCCTCCCTCCCTCCCTCCCTCTCTCCTTTTCTCCATCAGGCGACATTCCTAGCCATAGCGTCGTTTGGCATTGCTCTAAAAACCTCTGATTCCTTGGCACAGGAGTTGATGTCGAATTATTTTAAGAGATTTAGACTCAGTGACAGTGAATTAAGAGGTCTTGCCAAATTCGCCGCTGAAAATGGTGGGTGATGAACTTCTGCGACATGTAGCACCGCCTTCCAATGTGAGAAAGGTTGATAATGCTTCTCCGTCTCCCCTAGATCACACTGCTGCAGCTTTCATCGTGGTTGGACTCGTCATGACAGCTGTCTGTCTCATTGGTTGCATTCCTGCCTTGTTTAAACGAAAGATACTACTGAACATAGTAAGTAGACTTAGTCGTGATGGGGAAGGAAAAATTGGTGTAGATTAAATAAATTATTTATCACGACTTCCTTGTTATTTTCGTATCTTTATGTTTCATACCCTGGTGCCTACAGCCAGGATGCTCGCATAACGGTTTTGGCGGAATAGCCGATCGAGAGGTGCTTGGTTTTGCTAAACACAAAACCATCGGTCGTCCACGCTCCCGGCGCTGTTGGCACAAGGCTTGTAGTGCACAGATGCTCTGAGCGAATTGCCTTCTTTTTGGAGGAGCAGTAGCGGGTAAAGCCGTAAAGCCACCTAACAATGCCTATTTTCCACCTCTTTTTTACCAGTACACCAATGTTCTGCTTGTCCTACTCTTCGTGGAAGCCATTGTTATGGCAGTGTACTTGGCCAATCCTGACAAGCTTGACGCTCCGTTTCTCGGTACAATTGCAAAGCTGCTTGAGGAATACAAAGGCAGGAATGGGGATAACTCAACGGCAAATGTTGTCTGGAATGCAATAATGGAGGTGGGGGGCTAAAAAAAAATGTTAATTCGCGTTTAATTTTTTGTCTTTATAACTTTCCCTTATTCTTTATGACAGCGGGAAGTAACGTGCAGCCTAAAGCGTTTTGATAGATGCTGCGGCATGAACGGTAACGACGAAATCAGTAGGTTTGGGCACACTTTTCGACCGTTTCCTGCTTCTCATTGGGCAAGAATTTACATCTTAATTCACCTTTCAGTCGGGAGGGCGATGTCTTTGCCCGAAGAATGTAATGGAGGAAATGGGACAGGATGCAGGGACAAGCTTGTTGCATGCAGTGAAGGCTATTCGAAGTACTTACTATGTACTTCCATTGCCGCACTTCTGTTACAAGTGAGTTACAAACTCTTCCTCTTTATCGGCCTTAGCAACAGGAGGCGAGGCAAAACTGATGGGCATCCTTTTGTCCACCTTTCAGAGTACTGTCATTCCATTGCCGATCATTTACGCCTTTCTCTCGTTTCTGGACGAAGTGAACGATTGAAGCAACTGTTAACAGGACCGTCACCGCCTTCACCTCAACCCACCTTCCCCCTCCCCCCCCCACATATACACTGACGACTGCCCATTTGCTCCTCATAGACCACCACCGCTTTCATTGATGATAATTTGAGAGTACGGGGGTACACAGAAGATGGCGTTTGCCTCGTCTCCGTGAGGCTTCATGCGACACGAAGCGTTGGGAGGAGACTGGATCTACAGAACTGTCTCAGCCACTCACTCTGTGGAGTTGACTCCAATGGGGGACATGGCATCGCCTATTCCACGGTGCAGACTCTTTGATGAAGTATCCTTATTAGTGGGTGGGTGAGACACAGTCAGTTGAGTTGGTGTGGTGCCCACATTCGAGCAGGCATCCAACCTCCAGCCAAATCGAATTCGCCAGTTTCGACCTTCTGTGAGTGGGCCCGCGTCTGTTGGAAGGCGACGCTTACATGAATCCGTATTTTCAAAGGCAGTGACATGGCCTGTGGCAGCGTTGTTGGCAAGAAGGGAGAGGCGCAGCGGTGTCACTTGTCACACAAACGCAGCTCCTGGAGGAGACACTTGTGTGTGAGTCGCATCAGAAGACGCCACTGCCTCTAAAAATAGACCGCATTATCACTACCAATATCACAGTTGCGACTTTGCTGTGTAAGAATGGTTCGTGCGATCGGCACCATCGCCTTCGAAGGATTATGCAAGCACTGTCACCTCGCCAAGTTAAATTCATTCACCTGGTACAGGTAGGCAAATTTCATCCTGTCGACAAGGTGATTATTTGGCAAGGGGAATCGGGCGGTCAGCTAAACATGAACCCAAAATGGAAAATGCGAGGGGCGATGAGTGGTAGTAGACCTGCCTTCCAAGGGGGCTTCGTACTTGTTGAGCCTTACTGCTCACGCGCTACTTATGAGTGAATTAAGTAGCACAGTCTTATCTCTCATTCCAGTTTGAGCTTTAATTTGACGGACCACGATTCTGCACACACCTGCAATGACCAGCATTGACGGCACCCATGACTCCAATTGAGGAATTGTGCTGACACTTCTCCCACTACTCATACTACCTACAAGGCTAGTCAGTAGAGCCCCACACTGGATTTCATATAATGAAACTGGATAGTTCATGTTAGCAAGTTGTTAGTCAAATAAAGAAATATCGAGGCCACAACTGGTGAGGAATTCATGAGCCAAGCTACTACTGATGGACATAAAGGAGAGGAATACCCCAACAATTATACTACTACTACTAGTTTAAGTAGACAGAAAGATGGAGATTCCGTGACAGGCTCAACTTTTGGGGGAATAAGCGAAAAATGCTGCTCGATTAAGGAGCCTTAGTAACAAATACTACGCCCTACTGACCTAAAACACTGTTTCACTTTAGCATCCTCTCGACATCTCGGTTTGCGTGAATAGCACGTCCTACCCCACTTCCCTTCCCTAGTGGCACGGCCCTCCCAACAGTCCTCTTTGGGCTTCCAGCCCTTCTACGAAGCAGGAATAAAAGACTCCTCCTTCTAACACAGTTCAACACTACCTCAGGGAATGCTTAGGGCACTGCACCACCGACTGACCAACGATCCTGACTCCTTCACTAGACTAGCAAGCTCTAACCCGATACGAGGAGGACAGATGTTGTAGATGGCTGAATCCGCAAGGAATTCCAGCCAGGTGAAGGGTGCACACCATCAGCTTCATACGATCCCCTCTAAATTGCCAAATACAAGCCATTTCTTATGCGCTATACAGATTTTACTATACACACTCCCCGCTTGCCATTATCATAAATGATTCCTCTCCGATTTTCTCCGTTTCTTTGAAGGTGCTTCTATGCTTGAGTGTACATCGCTTGTGCGTCGTTTGCTTGCCGAAACTGCCTCCGCTTCCTTCGCCTCCTTCGCCTCCACGTCCTCTCCATCGCCCTCCACACTGAAAAGGAACAACACAAAAACGCACCAATCTGGTTAGAAAAAGGAACTCCACCTACCAACCAATCCGAGTAGTCAGACGTGGAACCAAGGGGAAGGTCAAATGTCAATGCGTAGACCGACTATCGAAACAAAGCGAACACTTTAGAAAAGCCAATTTGCGGGATGATCACAATGTAGTGGAAACGACTTTTCCAAATGACATTCTGACAGGCAGTATTGTCACTTCATCGCCACAATGCCGCATCACAGTCACACCTGCCGTCCGAGTTTGAAAGGGGGAGCTGGATCTAGTGTGCCTTGCCCATTCTTTGCGACATGCGGATCATTTCACAACCAGCCATTCTTTAACTTCTCAACTCATTCACAGACTACGACTGCATGAGAGAACTTCGCTGCCCCGTAGAATGTACGCATCCCGAGAAAAAAGAAATTGTGCCCTCGCAACTTCCAGCTTTCGATACAACGTCATTCCCCTCCCTCATTTGTGCAGTTCCACTCGGCAGCCACACACACCGCAGAGAGACAAACCTAAAGCCAATTTGTCGGAGAGAAGTAGTCATTGGAGAGGTGAAATTGGCTCCTTCCCACATTTACATTCTCCTCGCACAGCTCAACATGACAACTTACAGGCATGAAGAACAAATGGCTTTGGGGTGGATGTCGCATGACCTCCATTCCGTTGAAGTTGATACGGGTTGTCTACGCCGCCAACAGTTGCCGAGAGCGAAAATGAGCTCGTCAGGTGTTCCAAAGCCGAGCAAAATCAAGGATCCTACAAACCGTCGGATTACAAAGTCCCAAGGTGGGTATGATAACGTATTTCCATATTCAGTCATGTGGATATACTACATGCTCCGTCCCCCTTTCAGCTTTTCTGTGACCGTAAAAATTAAAACCACGGCTTCCTTTGCCAAAAATCAGTTCCAGATCGAGTTACGGTTTGATAAATGCTGCCTGGAGGATAGGTGAGTTTGAGGACGCATCAGCTTTAAGCATAACAAACATCGGCAATTCCATTAACATTTGAGGCCGTGAGCATCAAGGATCAGGTCATGCCTCTCTCATGGCGCCTAGCCTGCAATGTAGACACTTAAACATCCAGATATTACAGGCAATTGCCAGATTCTGAGTCGAGTAACGGATGCTGACGTAAGGTCCAAAACCATTGGATAGTCGCGAGACTCCACAATCACATTACAGCCAACGGTTCACTCGATTCCGTGTAGGGCATCATCGCAAAAAGACAAATAGTGCAGGCATTTCCAAAATAGTAATCACCGGTGACTATGGTGCTACTACGGAATCTTGACAGATGAGATTGACGAAGCTGAAGAAAGGTCAACTGAAGAACACCCCCAAGTTTAAGGAACCGCTACAATGCGTCCCTTGAAAAGTGCAGTGCATTCTCACGAGATCGTTATAGCAAAAAAAATGAGAAAAACCACAAAAAGGAAGCACCCGAGGAACGTACTTATTTTTGCCGTCGATGTCATTGCCCAGGCATATTTGTAATCGTTTAACATTGAGCTGTCGCAAGCAGTAGCCACCATTAGAGTAACGACCGAGAAACGGCAACCGTGTATGTGAAGAGGAGCCCTCGTAGGTTAGTTCCAAGACTTGAGAGGATGGAGGTGAAGGGAATCGTTTTCGTAGTGGGGTGGCAGGATGCTTGGTGAGTTTCCTGAAGAATTTCTGAAGCATCGGCTCTGCTGCGGCGCTGAAGAGTTGTTTGACGTCACAACCGGGAGGGAAGTGGACTAGGCCGAAGACATAGTCGGCGGGGTCCAGCAAATCCAGATATTCTGCACTTAGGGAATTGGATTCTGACATGTATGATTATCTATAAAGAAAGTGGTAAAAACTTTATATAATTGCTAAAGTACACTCAAAAATGGAAAAGAAGTTAAGGAACTAAAATTCAAGAGCGTATCACCCGCAAAAACACCTCACATGTTAAATGGACAGTGATCCAGTGCACCGCTACTGCACAGAGAGATACCCAACAGTGAGGACACAAGGGAAAACCAATTTAGGTTCAAAAGAAGTAGTCATAACAGAATCAGATGCTTATTTTTTATAATTAAAAAGGTGCAGGAGCTTTTAGTTCCAACTATTACAGAAATACCAAACTACAAAAAGTACCAATAAATAGATTTGCAAAGAAAAGGTTCAGAAGAAATGCCTGGCTGTGGACAAACAAGAATCATTAGGGATATATGAAAAAAAAACAACTGAAAAAGGGGTTTTTCACTCAGCTAACAGTTGCCTTGTATGTCCTACTCAGTTAAGTATCTGGAATTCCGCGCCCCGTAACATACCTTCACCAAGTTCCCCTGTGTGTGTTTGTTGCCTATGTAACTTCATTAAAAAGGTTCTAAACTAGGCAAATTTAAGTAAAAGGTAACACTTCATATTTGACATCACGATTTGTACTTTAAATAGCTATCGCATTAAATAATGTCTTTTAATATAACAAGCATTACCAATAATTTCATATAGTGTTTAAAAAAATTGTCTGTTTAGTAAAAACTATTTGTGTATCTGTCAGCTTTATACATTAATGTATTTTTTTGGGTCCGAAAATTCTGGAATGAAAACTGGAAATTAGGTTCAATATGCATCCTAATTGCTACCCCAACACAAGTTATTGATAGATAAAAGCTGCTTCATAAATATTTTCACACTGGCCGACTGTATATTTTACCCGTTTTAATAAGGGGGGATAAACTTCGCCTACTATGAATTTCGGCTGACATTGGTTTTTGGTTGTCTTTATTTTTCTCTTTTTGTCCGTCGCTTCCACACGCGGATAATTATGATCTTTTTTACGTTTGCTAATCAAATTTGACCTCATTCTGACTAACCTGCATGGGTAAACGGTTCTCTAAACAACGCCACAAACCCCGTTTTACCAAAGTCCAAATACCATGGCTCATTCGCGGCGTCATCCGCAGTAACAACTTGGAAAGCATGCAATACCTTCTTAGCTACCCAAATGATGTCAATCCTTGTATGGTGATTGATGGTGTCTGTCCACTTAACCTCGCTATCGAGCTGGGTCATCTCCAAATGGTTAAGCTTTTGATAAAAGCTGGCGCCGATATCCACGTTTCTGATTGTCCGCGTTATCCACTTCACCAAGCAGCCCTTTTTGGTCGTGCTGCGATTGCGGAACAGTTGATAAACTCGGGCGCGAAGGTGACTACCCTGACAGAGCGACGTCAATCCTGCCTACATCTTTTGGCAGGTCAGTCCGCAGAAAGGTATGTAGAAACTGCGAAGGTGCTTCTTAAACATGGCTGTGACCCGAACAACCTTGATGACGACGGTATGGCACCGCTGCATCTTGCGTCTGTCGAAATTGGGGAGGTTTTGGCATCGGTGAGTGTCTGGAACAGTAATGATTGGATTGTTCGATACTTGTTTGTAACCAAGATTTATCTTTTTCTGACACATGGGGCCTGAAAAGCGTTGGCAACTTTATATCTTGACTTACCTTTGAACCCTTTTTTGTGCAGTTCATAATGAAAATGTCCCACTATTCCCCCCTCCTCCTTCGAATCTAAGAGCGATTTCATGAGGTTCCGCATTTAATTCTTAGCTGTGTCTGATTTTACCACACCCTCTTCCGGAAGAACTGTGCATGTTAAAGAGCGATTTACTTGCGACGGGTGATACCTTGAAATGACTGCACTTCCTGTGCCTTTCGAACTTTTCGGGGTCATTGAATTAAAGATCGATCTCTAGCTACCTTAAGGCTGATATTTTCTTCTTTACGCTGTGGAGCAACATTGTGGTTTCCAAAAAAATTTGAAACACGCTATAATTTCAGTAAAAATAGGTGGGACTTCGACATCCTGCGTCAATGGTTGCGTTGCCGATTATACAATTCCACCTGAACAAGGCATACTTTAGCTCTCCTTTCATCTTGCTTTATTCATTCGCTTAACTCTCCTGAATTCTTTCATTTTCCATCCCGCTATTCGTCTTTCCGTGTTTCAGCCCTCCGTACATTCCTTACCCATTTTAGTCTTCATTTTCGATCCTTTTCTCTATTCTATATTCATTGAATCTATTCACCTAAGATAACACAATTAATACCCAAATTATGCAGCGTTCGCGGCCGTCAGTCGTTATTACAGTTCCCACCTGTCCCTTAGTCGCACTTTATTCCTTCTTTTTTCGGGAACGCGAGTAATTCCCTCTTACTAAAAAGTCTTTTCGGCGATTCACTTCTTCAGCACGAAAAGACGGATCTTAACATTCTGAGTCAAGCCGGCGACACACCTCTTCTAGTCGCCTCCAAGGATCGTAAGGAAGGCCTCCTTTTAACCCTCCTTCGTGTCGAAGACGAACACAAGTCCAAAGCAGCCGCCACCATCCCATCGACTCCCACTGACACCTCTCTTAACATCATCACTACCACCTCATTAGCCCTGGCCTCTGGTTCCAGCGCCTCTTCACCCAATCGTCGGTTCGGGTGGACTTCCAAGGTCCTTCGCACTGCCTCCGCATCCGCTGCTGCGTCCAACACAATCACCGTTGCCAATACGGCGTCAACAACGGACAACACGACATCCGTGCAACACTGCAATCGTCTCTTACCCTCGGCTAACTTCCGGAACTGTCTGTCGGCAACGTCGGTGTGGAATTTCAACTCCTTGACGGGAAGGAATTCGAGTTTTCGAGGATTGATGACTGGAGGCAAGAGGAGTAAGTAGCTTTGGTGACTACCGGGTGGACGCCTGCCTTCTTACACATCATTGCCTTTGGGCCGCTCCACGATGGAGCTCATTTGAACTTAGAAAACAATCATTAGGAAGTTATCAGTCGCAAGCCACTTATCCCTAAACTTTCCTTTTTCCCCACCTTTTTCATTTCAGAAGCATTTTAGGTCTGTTCTGTAATATGTTCCCCTCAAGTGTTACATTTAGCGCTAATCCGTAGCTTTTACACCTTGAGCAAGTGTTTCCCCTTTCCAGAAAACACCACCTCACTAGAAGTCGTCGCGGACTCCTCCTCCGCCGCTTCTAACCATCCGGTCATTGTGAAGCCTCCTCCATCTCGTCTCAATTTGAATCAGGCAGATAATGTTGGTAAGCGGGCAAATGAAGTCATATTTGCCCTCTTGATTTAGTGCAGTCGTTGAGTTTATCTATGCAGAAGGCCTTATTTGGAATAATGCAACTGTGTATCAAGAAACCTACCCTACTGATATATGGAATATCTTGATCCTCTCCCAGGCATGACACCGTTGATGCTCTGCGCTGAAGCGGGTCAGAGTGGATTTCGGATGGTTTTCGCCCTTGTCTCCGCTGGTTGCGATATCTCCGCGGTCGATAAAATTGGCATGACAGCCCTCCACTACGCCTGCTACGTTGGTGCTGTCCCGACTGTTCGATTTTTGCTGGAGGAGGCTCTTGAATTCTCCGATAAAAAGGCTTATGATATACTAAATCTTCAGGTCAGTTGGTTTCAGATCTCGTTTTTGGGGGGATGTAAAGTTCTAAAAATACCGTTGTGTATTCAAAATCGTGCAAGGTTCTGCGAATGTGGAAAAAGTGGGTGCACTTTCCGTTGGCTTAAAGTCTCGGATAGATCTGAAAGCTCCTCATTGATACGTCCCGTCCTTTTTATCACCTAGGACCGTTTCGGACGAACGCCTATCTACCTCGCAACTTGTCGAGGTCATACTCCAGTTGTGGACTACCTTCTCACTTGTAACGCCGACATCCACATCCCAAATAAGGAGCTTAAGTCCCCTCTCTACATTGCTGCAAATTTCGGTCATTTGAATATCGTCAACGCCCTATTACGGCATGGTGCTCAGGTTAGTGGCAATTTTATCAACGAGCACCTCACTCATAAATGACATCTCAACAAATTGAACTTCACTGCTACAGGTGAATCAGGCGGATTCACATCAGAAGACACCGCTTTATGTGGCCACGTACCACGGGCGTTCGGATATTGTGTCTTTACTGCTTGCGGCCCATGCGGATGTCAATGCGGCGGAGATGAATGGGCGGACACCACTCTACGCCGCAGTGCTTCATGGTCATCTCGATTTAGCGGCAAAATTACTCTCCCACGGTGCTGCTGTTAATCGACCGGATAAAGATGGTCTTGGACCCCTTCATATGGCCGTGAAATTCCCGAAGCTCGATCTACCTATGGTGCGCGACGTCCAGCTTGTAGCTACATATCACCAAGATGTCGCGTGATGCCATAGTGTTCCATTTCAGGTTCGCCTCCTGCTCCGCCATGGTTGCGACCCCGTCAACCTGGCCGCATTTACCCGATGGCTGATGCAGCACGGTGTACTGTCTGAGTCCTCGTTAGTCTCCTCGCCTGGCCAATCAGATGCCTGGCTCAGCGCCTGGCTCCACAAGGAGGAGTCAAATGTACGCTCATTGAAGCGTCTCTGCCGAGCTCGAATTCAAGCTCAGTTGGGGGGATCGGGATCATCCGGCACCACTGCGCGAATTCGTTGTCTGCCACTGCCACCTCAGTTGAGGGAGTTCGTCTCGTTGAAGGCGCTCTGAGTGGCGGTGCTGCATTTTCTTTCGTTGTTGTTGTTGCTATCGCCGTTGTTGTGTGATTTAGTGTCGTGGAGTGCTGTGCTGCGATGTTTTGTGGGATCGTGGTCACACTGTTGTTGTCCGCTGCTGTATATTATTGTCAATAAGAAGGATATCCAGACTACTGATGAAAGGCTGTCGTTTGGATGGAAGTTGGCGATCGCTCCAACCACCACCACCGTGCCGCCGGTCTATCCACTGTGGTTATTGATTTTTGAATTGGGTGAAGTAGATCCGGTGATCAGATCTATACAGCGTTTTTGTTGTTGTGGGATCTCGGAGCCTGCAACATCCTGATTGGCGAACATGGAGGGGCTCCTTGATCGTTCTTCGGTTTTATCGCCAGGGGGGTTGGGTGTCTGTGCAGTCCGGGCTTGGGCTAGCGGGATTGTAACGGTCACTCAAATCCGGGTGTCCGTTGGTACTTCACGCGCGAGGGAGAGTGTAGCAATTTCTAGTTTGGGTTCCACGACCCTCTCTTGTGTTCTAGGGGTTTGCCCGTGAAATTATAAATACCACGGGGAAGTCCAGTGGTTGGATGCCGGTGTAGGCAGGTCCTGATTGACTCCACGGCTACCGGTACCTCGATGTTAGAGGTGGTGTGGGCATCTTAGTCGCTGCAAGTCAAACTTCCGCTGTGACATGGACTCAGGGTCGTGGTAGCAGCCATCAGGATTGCCTGTGGGGTGGGGGGTACTTCCATCCAGGGTACTTGAGATTGTGGGCCGCTAGCAGCTCAGCATTCCTGCCAGGCCATCATGGCTTCTTTTGACGTCGGAAAGTGCTAGGGGCACTTCTTATGTCTATTAATATATGCCAGACCTTGGCATGCTAAAAGAAGTGTGCAAACTGTAAATCGGGCATTCGCTAGCAATTCCTTTGTTCCGTTTTCAGCAGGAAAACTAGTAACAGCCAGAAGAACACAAGTCACCTTTAGAGCAAAAAACGTCAGTTGGGTCTTAAAAGTTTGTTGTTGAAGTCTGTGATGAAAAAAGAGAGAAGTGAATCAAGGCTAGCTTATTGAAGGCGGATATTCCGTAGACTTGTGCAAAACATAGGCAAGATTAGGGTCCAAATACAAAAAAGTCAAAAGTACAAGGTGTTGGTTAGCATGATTGGGGTTTTTTTTAGAAAATAACAAGTTTGTTTTAGAGTCTGTCATAATTCCACGTGTAAACTTAGACTTTAAGATTTCTATTTAATGTCCTAAGTTCTTGTAAAATTTTGTTAATCACATCGCCTTAGCAATTTAAAAGGCACATAGGTGAAACACAGGCATTTTATTTCCAGTGTTGCCTTGCTTATATTAGGTAACCCGTCCCCTCGCATTTTAAAACCTACGGGGCCACGTAGGTTGTTGGTTGGTTATGTTTTGCGTAGACGTATTTTGAACATTAACGCCTAATTGCTATTTTATATGGTACGTTGATTTTGTAATGTCGTTTGCCACCCTTTTACTTGAGCAAAGGAAAATCCATGTCGTTATTTATGCTTGCTTACTATTAATGTTTGAGATCATCTTCTGCTCGTTGTTTTAAGGTTTTACTGAACCCTGTGGGTTAATTCTTCAACTTCTTTGAGGTTGGGCATACTTTTTTGTTCGTTCATATCTTCTCTGCTCCCGTATATATGCACTTCATGCTTTGACTAATGTTTGGGAGAAAATCCGAAGAAATGTATTTCACACCACTACTTGTTGCTTCTGTCAATTATTGTAAAATAGTGTTAACTTCGCCAAATTGCTATCCATATAGTCACAAATGCTGGGTCAGAAACTCGTCGCCTTTGCTGCTCGAATTCGCGCAATTCGCACGCCTCGTTATTTCACTTCCACCGCTCGTTGCTTCGGTAAAGATTGCGGAATTGTAAATATTCAAGATCCTGCCGATTTCACTGAAAAGGTCACCCAAAACGAGCTCCCCGTTCTCGTTGATTTCCACGCCACATGGTGCGTATACAAAGTCCCCCACTTTCATCCACGTACTGCTTGGATAAGCTTGTTTTACTTTAAACTGTGTGTCTTTTCGCATTAAGGTGTAACCCCTGCAAGATGCTTGGACCGAGATTAAACGGAGTTATGAAAAACCACATGGAGAAAGTTCTCCTAGCCAAAGTCGACATCGACTCACTGGAGGACCTGGCCACCCAATTCAAGGTAGGCTCGAAATGCTACAAATTTATGTTTACTTAAACTGTTGTCAGTAGGCCGTGTTTTCTGTCTTTAGGTAGCAGCTGTTCCGACCGTGGTCGGGATGCGGGGCGGCAAGGAGGTGTCTCGATTTACCGGCCTAAAGGAGGAGGCTGAAATCGAGAAGTTCATTCAGGAGCTGTGCAAGTAGGCGGCTCAACTTACTCGGAATTTGCTTGCTATTTATTTTCTGCATGATTAAAAAACAACGGTGATGGGCTAAAACTGACTACAACGAGTTGCCATGGCTTCGCTTGAACAACAAAGTTACCTGTGGGTGAATTTTTTGCAAATACATGGTCAAGTGGCGGTTTGGAGGAGGTTTTTAGCACAGTTTAAAGTCCACTAGAAGGCTGGTGTCCTGTCAAAAAAATTTTGTCATGAGGTCTCTCGCGAAGTGATTAGACCTGATGCTGTCCCCCAAGTCTGCAATGAGGTGGTCAATTTCGCTCAGGTGTGAGTAATTTCCCACTTTTTTCGTAATTTCCCGTTTCTGCGCACTTAAATAGATCCTTAATGGAGGCAGTGAATTGATCCGGATGTCACGTAAGTCCCGGCAACCACATAGGAAGAGCCATCTGTTACGATTGCTGAACGGGTGGAAAATAGGGGCGCGTGAATTACTGGACAAGCGGACGAAGGCACTGGACACAAGCGGGTGAATTGAAGATAAACAGATGGTCGAGTGTGTGAATAATTGAATAACCCGCGGATGGATTGCAAAATCAGGTGTGAATGGGGAAGTCGGCGTTGGGGGCTTAAATGCATGCATGCGTTCAGTGGATTAGGGGTGGGTGTTTGGCGCGGAAGTGATAGGACGTGTTGAGTGGACAATTTTTTCCGATCCAAGAGAGATGGATAAGTGCATTATGGTGGGAGCGCTCCACTACCGCTACTATTCACAGACTGCAGTCTCACATCTCCAAGCGCAATGACGTACGAGTTATTATGTGACAGCCAACATCCGGTATAACTGGAGTGCTGAATTCACCTTCGGGGTTGGTATGAGTGGCCTATGCGTTGGGTGGGGGATCCCGCGCCATTCAAAGAAGGGTTCGAGGGCTGGGTCGAGGGGGGAAAGCCTTTTATGCACCTTTATTTTATCAGCGCATAATGGCTTGGCACTAGTTAGGTGAGTTAGCTACTCAAATCACGGCGGCAGAAGCGCCACGAAACCCTCCACTTAGCCAATGCAGAGATTACGGCAAATTGTTAAATCATTTTTACACCGATTTTAAGATGTTCCCAGGCGGAAGGCGATTTTGACGCGATATTCTTTAATGCCCCCTACGGAGTTCATCTCCAATCCACCTCAGTTTGTGTCACTGTGATGCCTAGACTTGCGCCTTTTTAATCCCCAACGAGGGACGTCACCGTGGAGGCGTATAAATCCGTCCCACTACGACCAATGGTAACCGCTGTAAGTGGTGTTGGCCATTTCCTCGCCAAGATTTGCTGAACCAGAGGTGGAAGTGGATGCCTGGCTGTATGCAACTGGAATCCATGGATGTCCACTTGCTCAGACCACTACGGCATGGCAATGGGATGTTGGCATCTCTGCCTGTCAGTGTAGAGCATAGCTGTAGTAGTTCCATGTTCACAGTCTAGACAGTGGCGTTGCTTGCGTCTGTTTGACATTTCGAGAAGTTGACGTCCACAAGGGACACCATGACGCCTTTCTACACTGATGAGGAAGCGAAGTCGCCTGTGCAAGGATGCTCGAGCCGAGGTTCCTCCGCTGTGGATGCTAGCAAGTTCTACGACCTCGAGGGTCTCCAATTCTCACCAAATTGCCGGAGCAGGAGGAGAGGGTGGAATTAAAGTTTTCCAGAAGAACCATTTCAATGCCAAGTAGAATGACTTCTTTATTCGCTCAGTAAACATTTCTACACACAGAGACAGATAAAAAGGAGGAATGATGAAGTGCCCTTCTCATGATTGACGCTAACAGCCATTAATCAGCGGAGGAGTTGGGGTGATTTGACATTTGAACAGGGTGGATGACGTTTCTTTTTTGAAAGAGGCTTCATCAGCTCATCGACTCTTGAAGGCGGACCTCTTCTTCTCTGACCTCCAATGATGTGGCAACTAAACGAGAAAGCAGTCTCCTCAAGATCAGATGGCCACATCGGCGGAAATGATAAGTATGGACACAAATGAATGGATAGAGGGAGGAATTAATCTACGGGGGAACGAACAGACGGACCAGAGGTGAATGCGATGAGCATTGCTGTTTGAAAAAGAAAAAATTAACCGACAGCCTCGGATAATCTACCACCAGATATCTCATCCCTCCGCTCCGGACCGGTTCAAAGGCTATTCAACGACTAGAACCGAACTATTCGCTAGGCACCGATAAAGACGTGGTATCACATGCTTGTGGTGCCGAGCCCAGACGAAAAAAACGAACTTTGTAGCATCTTAGCGAAGGTGCTATTTAATGATAAATTTCATCCCCTATTCATAGATTGGAGATGGCCCACCAATTTTGCCTATCAGGTTTTCGATACCATAAACTTCACTCCACCCCTTCGGTTAACGACTACAACCGTATGGAGGACCCTCCGTGAGGAGAATAGGAACATCACAGAGCAGCAAAAAAGAGGAGAGCCGCGAATTCTACTTGAAAGTGGAAAGTGCCTCTCAAGAAATGTGAGACCAGGCTAAGGAGTGGAAAATCAGGGAGGAAGAGAAGAGTGAAAGATGGCTTTTGACAAGCGCATACATTTATTATTAAATACTGACAAATATCAACACTGATTTTACTTGTACAACAAGGCGGGAAACAAACTTAAGCAAGGAAAGACCACAGTTATCACAGCACGAAAGTGGTAGCTAAAAGGAAGGGGTTGGACACTCCAAATTAGTGTTACTGTTTCTTTTTTATTGCTATGTGCAAGGGGAAGTCTTGATGAGGTGGCGTAAAAAAAAACTAATCGATATTAACAAACCAATCAAGTCAAGCGCCATTTCGATTGGTCTATCAAGGTCGGTAAAGGTATTGACCAATGAAAATTGAGACGAGGGAAGAATTTAAAAGCTATAAATATGAAAAATCCCTACCACTTAGTTAAGCAGAGCGGCCTTCAATTTCTTGTATTCGCTGAGGCGAGTTAGAGCATATCTAAAAAGTTGCAATGACGTGGTAGATTAGTCAGTCAAGCAGGCGTTAAAGGTGGGGTGGATCGCCTAGTCTGCGGATCAGGCTTACTGACAGTGGTAGTGTGGAAGTGGTGATATACATGAGCCCATGCAATCAAACAGGTAAGCACACAGGATTTACTTTACAGTGGAAGGTGATAAAAGTCATCCTTTCGTCAGCGCCAAACTGTCTTGAGTGTGAGACAATTTGCGGAACGAGTCTATGCGCAGTGTAGTGCAGGCAGCGATTTGACGGCGGTGGTGGGGCTACCTAACAACTGCATGGTATAGCACTTTGGTCAATGGTTGCAGGCCCGCCTGACGGCAAGGAAACGGATTCATCTGCTCACTTCAGATTCGTTCACTTAGGCGTGGTCAAATAGCTCAGGGGACAGAGTATGGTGGCTTGCAAACCCATCAAGAGATTAGTAGATTGCAATTCTCAAACCCGCAAACAATCTACGCGACAGAAAAGGCGGGGAAGAAAGCCCCCAATTTTTCCACCCCCTCTCCGCCGCTAGACAGTGAATAACGCAAGGACAACAGTTCACGGGGTTAATCATAATAATAAACACAGACTCACTTGGTATAGTCGAAGTTTATTTTGGACCGCTGTGACTGCACAATACTCCAAATGCCCCAGTAGAGGTGAGAGGCCTAAAAGGTGCAGAAGAAGGCGCCTAAAGGGGAGTGAGGAGGGGGGGGGGGGATGAAATAAAGTCTCCAACCCTCCTGAAAAGAAAAAAAACCACTTCAAAATCGAGCTTTAAGATAACCCCGATCTAGGAAATTGGCAGCCCACTCGCTGCATTTTGAGACTGTTCAGACACAATTTTGCGTAAACATTCACCCGACTACCTGCCAAGATCACGCATGTTAACGTTTTGATGGTACAGTCACGGAGAGTGTCTAGAATTGTGTGTGTGCTACTACTGGATCCCCCTTCCCCCCCCTTTCAAAATCGACGCACACGTCATACGTGGGTCTGTGAGGCTAGTCCAGCTCATTCCAGACGCCAGTCTTCAAAATGGGTAGTAGCGGCTGCAACGGTGAATGCATACACGTTGTAGCAGCAGCCCCAACGACAGCCGTACTTACAAGACCTTCCATTCCGAAGCTTCTTTACGGGTGTCAGTCGAGCTCTGAGATGAAAAGTTTTAAAATGCTTGACATTCAGGCCAGCTTTGACTTGGACGCCCATAGTAAAGCATGCTACGGTAACTAGCGTATAATCATGCCAAGAACATCATAAAATTATTTTTTGGAGCTCTGCCAAAACTTCGCTTTGATATTGCCTCCAATAGTAAACTCCACGTAGTTTATTGTGCTCTGCCTTATGGGCCATTAAATTTGAGACCTGGGAAAATAAACCATAAACGATTCGGTGGACGTGAAAGGACCCTTTGAAAACTGCCTTTTACAAGAATAAGTTTAACCGGTCATGGTGATAAGATGGGGTAAGAGACTGATCGGCGCTCTAAGTTACTCCACCCTTCCACTAACTCCTCATCGCCAATTAGAAGTCACAAACGAAAGCTTACGAGAGTAAAATTTTGAATCTCGTCTAGCCACGCATCAATTTCATCTGCATCGATGGGTGGAAGTTCAGTTGAAGTGCAGTTCGAGTGTTTTTTGAAGGCACGAAGGTACGTTCGGACCCATTCGGCTTGAAGTATGCGCGAGGGATACCGCGAAAAATCATGATTTGCCATACCTTGATTTAAGAGAGAAAAATGAGAAGAGAAGGAGTTAACGAAGACTTACCCGTGTATTCGCAGAAGTGATTGGCAATATCATAGCAGACATGGTTGTAGCCGCAGTACTCGAAGTCAATAAAATGAATTGAACCTAAAGGGGTGAACATGAGAAAAATGGTAATCAAGGGGTACCCTTGTCTGTTGACAAAACAATATTTCCAAAAAGCAAGTCATTGTGGCAAAATCTCACAGGTGATTTTGCTGTTGAGAGAAGTTTTCGGAGGAATAAAACCTCTTCTATTAGGTACTCCTTAGTCGGAAACACCTCATTCAAACTACACAAATGAGATAAAGGGGAAGAAGAGCAAACTTATTATCAGTAACCCCGTCACCAGCACAGTTTGCAGTTGTTTTAGGCAAGAGGATATCAGAGATGAGGCTAATAAACTTCAAAGCTGAGTTCAGAACACAAGGACTAGTGTCGAAGATAAATCCAACATCAGAGAAGTGCTGCTCCGCGAATTCATCGATTGGGAGTGTATGCAACCCAGCCATCTTCTCTGCAACCATTCTAGACAGCGAATAGGTAAGTAAATTTATCCTTTAAAACCAACTCACTTGAAGTACTTGGGCTCAGAAAGAAGTTCATAGGTAACGGTTGAACCCGGCAGGTATCCGTAGCAGATCCCATTGGTGAATTTAGAAAAGACTCTGCTGGCAAAGTTCAATTGATTAAGAATCCACAAATAAATGGCTTCCCGATCTCTGTCGATGTAAAGTTCTGTCTGATAGCCGAAAATACGTACCAGGACGCAGTTTTCCTGCGTGAGTGGTTGCTCGAGAAAAACACCAAGAAGAATGTTTGAAGTACCCTCATTGAATAGCTTATGTAAATGATTAAAAGCTAAAAAATACTTTAAATTGAAGCTTGTCGAATGGCCACTCCGGTTTAACTATAGACATGAGCGACTGAATGTTGGGCATATCCTTGTAACTTTCAAGTCTTAAATCCACATCTTTGACTGGACCTGGCATTGTTAAATTGATGACAAGGAGATGCAGTAGAAAAGTGCAGAAAATAACGTGTAAAGAGCGACGTTTGTCAAGGAGGAAAAACGTGTGCGATAGGCCAAAATCTCGCGAGAAAGCGCTTTTATCATTGGGGTTGTCATAGCGATAAAGGTTATAAGGGGGTTATTAACTGTGTTCAAATTTTTCAATAACATTTATCATGAGTACTTAACTTTGCTCTCCTCTAAAGAAGATAGACATTGCTATTTTATGACCGAAAATAACTCACCAGAAAAGCCAGTGTTTTTTCGGAGTATGGTGTGCAAGAGCCGTATCCTAACAGGTAAAATATAACGGCAAAATATATTTTTCGAGCAAACATTGTTAAGACTTTTCGAGTAAAAAAAACGAAAAATTCATTTCATGCGAAACAACTCGGAAAATTGGGTGACGCTTAATGGGACTTCAATAACGTCAATGAAACACCATCTGCAGCCACATCTTGTTTTGCAAATCCTTAATTAATTTGAGCACTTATTTTTGAATGTATCTCAAACGAGGAAATATAGCTCCAAAATATGCTCCTGCATATCTATACCAAGTAGTGTTTAAAGTTCCTTTTTAAAATAGGTATCACAATTTGTAAAAAGTATTTATTGGCATCTGTAGTGCAGTTTTTTTGTAATCAGCTTATGGTACGTTTTTTAGGTGACTTAAAATTAGTAAATGACCCGAAAGGAGTCTATGCTTATTATCTGTGATTCGCGTCTTTGAATTTACCACAAGATGAGTGCTCTCCGCTGCAGTCGACTACTCGCAAGTCGCGCTTTTTCTATCACTCAGCGGGCAACATTCGCTACTCAACCAGTTGCAGACCCCATTCAGCGGGCATTCGTTGAAAAACTGCGTGAATACCAAGGAAAGTCTAAAACCGCTGAAATGGGCCTTGTTGAAGCTTCGCAAGCCCAAATCAAATCTCTTAAGGACAGTCTAGAAAAACTTGACAAAGTCTTCAATGCCAAAGGTGTAGACATGACTCAGTTTCCAGTGCTGCAACACAAGGAGCCAGAACTTGTTAATCCGGGTTCCTCCGTTGTCGTTGATTACCCGCCCGCTGAAATTCTTCAAGATGTTGAGGAGGTAGAACGACCGGATTGCATTCTAACGAAGGGGCCAATCGTTTTTTAGACAACTTATCAATGTTTCATCCCCTCTACCTAGGGTCACTTTGAAGAAAAGCTTACTGCTTTGCCGGTTGTAAACTTGTATCCGAATCCCTGAAATCAACGTCTGCCATAAACATATTGTTCTTTAGTTGGGTCATGTCACTTTGAGCTCATCAGGAATCAA
This sequence comes from Echinococcus granulosus, assembly GCF_000524195.1. Lineage (NCBI taxonomy): Eukaryota > Metazoa > Platyhelminthes > Cestoda > Cyclophyllidea > Taeniidae > Echinococcus > Echinococcus granulosus. Next base: position 214,869 of record NW_020170478.1, read on the forward strand.
CCTGGCATTTAAATTGATCTCACTAGGTTTTTTATACCCAATTTTATTTGGTTCTCTAAGCTTTGCCATAATATAGTTTGCCTATCTGAATTTAATTGGTATGTGCAACTAAGGAAGAGCTGTTTACTTGAACTACTATGGCAGTGGCACAAATCTTGATATGCTTAAAAGTAATAGCTGGAATAATCGTCTGGTGGGCTTTGGGCACCACTAAACCGTTAGGAGTTGAGTGATCTTATCCCATTCTGGCCCTTTTGGTAGCCCGTGCTGCGTGTCGTCGGCATGGCCTGATAGGCGCGTCTCTGTGATGGTTATACTCAACCGCTACTGCTGCGGCTCCGTTTATCTCGTGGATTTTGGTGTAACTTCTTTATTTTACTATTTCTCGCAGGCAAATACATTTTAATGGCAAATTCTGTTCCCAAAATATCTTGCGATTGGTTATCCCCAAGTAGAATTGTTCCGCAACTGCAGGAGAGGTCTTCATGTCTATCGTTTACTTCTTAATCGTGGCACTTAATCTGGGTTGGGAATCGTCCGCAATCGACAGCAGTCGGCAGTTGGGTGTCGTTTCCGTCTTAATAGAAGGGGCAGGCAAGTGGGTAAACAGGCAAGTGACGAGGCCCCACACGACTGACCTGGATGATCTCCAAAGTTGGCTGCAAGCGGGTGCTTGTTAACCATCTCCGACATTCAACCTAGAGTTTATTTGGCTGGGTTAGTCGAAAAAGTTGATTTCCATCTGCTGACTCTTCTTGAGAAACAAGCGGAACTGATGAGTCGGTTGGCTGCTGCAAAACTTAACCATGAGAGAATTTTCCTGTCTGGGCAGAAAGCGGAGGTGGGTGGTGACATGCCGTTCCCGTACCTACACTCCCTAGGCTTCTCCAGGTTTCAGTTGATCATCGCCTGTTCTTCGCGTTAAGCAATCAAGGGATCGCATGCGAATCGCACGAGGCAGTCGGGAAACGATTGAGAGGGATATTTTTATTTTTAGGAATCTGGTGTTTGCGGGCTGTACTTTGTTCCCAACCCGAGTAGCCGATCAGTTGACAAAGCCTCAAATGCAGATATTTTTAGTAGCTGACATGTCCGATGGTATGCGCATACGTGATGTGCACTGGTGAAGTAGAGTTTCCTGCCACTCCCGTCTGCTAGTTGCTTTTATTTGACCTTAACTCTGACCTTGACAACGGCCAATCAGAGTGGAGCGAGGGCCCTCGCAGCACAATGTTTGGAGCACTAGCCACCGCAAATGGAAACTTCTGAAAAATTGAAACAAGTGCCTTTCCAGGGGCACCAGACATCTCTAGCACAAGTGCAGAACCAAGAGCTTGCAATCATCGATTCCTGTCGAACCATCATTACCTTCAGACTTGACATGAAGGGTAGACAGTTGCCACTGTCTCTTTTGATGTGTCATTAATCAACCACCCTGCCACACTTTAACCCGTGATGGCCTAGAGGGTGGTGGATTTAAGAAGTGGAAAGAAGAAGACCACATTGGCATCCTATTATGCGCTACTTATATTCACATAAGTAGACGGGGTGACGGATGAAAAAGCAGAGGGAAATGCTTTGAACCATGCGGACCAAAGAAGTGCATTTTTCTACTTTTGGGGAATGGGGGTGAATGGACGAAGCCACTTTATTCTTAAATAGATGTGTACAAATTTGAAAGACCTTGTGCCGGCGACAACTTTGATGGGGCATCACCTTCGTGTGGGGCAATTGTACCGTCATCTAGAAAAGAGGAAAAAGGAAGTAACTTCAGGGAGCTGATAAGCATGGAACGGGGTACGAAATTGGCAAGAGCCAAAGGAGCCCGGCTGATGGAAGAGCAATGTCACAGCTTTGGAAGTGACCTAAATTTTGGCAAATGGCATTGAACACAAAGAGCAGGTGTGACAAATTAGGCGCTGAATGTTGTTAAAGACTCCCTACATCAAGGAAGTGAGGCGTAAAACAAAAAAAAAAAATAAAATAACAACAAACTGTCTTTCTAATCTCGAAGGTGCAGTGTTTTTCTATGCAAAATAATAACCGTAACATCTCCGATGGTGCTCGCATTTCTTTATTTTGTGTTATGGCCGTAGCTAAACACCATAAACAAAATACACGACTAAACGGGTCCCCAAATGCAACAAAGCTTTCCTAACGTTTAAATTTACTTTTCGAAAGTTTGTTTAGTGAGCTGGTTTTAGATCGTTTTACTAACGTCGCAAATGCAGAACAAAGAGTTGCTTATTAAAAAACCAAGAAAACTAAGGTGAATTGTTGTCTTGATTACTTCCGTTTCAATTTTAATCGTTTCGTTAAAGCGTGGAAATAATTCTTCGATGCACTTCTCATGTGTTATTTAACTCTTACGCAGTAATAAAGAAGTGTTACACATATTCTACAATAGCTATAGCGCTTTTACTTATTTTAAACTACATTTGTGATTAAAGAATGCACTGAAGAAGCTGGGTCGTAGGAATCCAAGTCCTTTTATCTACATCTAGACAAGCTTTGAAGGCCGAATGTCAATGAAAAATGATAAATTCTTGCTAGACCCACTCAGGGCCTAGGCGTGTCACGACTACCATCCGTGCACAATGTGAAACTGTGCCAGGCAGCTTTGCAAAACATCAATGTTTCTTAAATATGCCCACATAAGGGAACACCTTTTGAAAAAGAAAGCGTCGGTATCAGCAAAACTACAACACAATATTTGGTTGTTCAGATTTCACTTAGTATATCGCTAATACAATGAAGGAAGGTCTGCTGTATTTTCCTGACGTTGGCCACGAAGTTTAAAAATGCTGTCGTAAGAATATTTAACACTCTCAAATAAAAAGTGCAGCAAGCCTTAAATTCCAGCATCCAAAAAACTCCTTCTACCTTTTCTGATGATTGTTGATATGAACTGATGTTCGATGATTTAACCTTGGAAGCAACCAAATCGGTTAAAATTCCAGAAAATGGGTAATTTTGCATTTTTAAAACCTTTTTGTTTGATGCTCACAGATTCTTCTTGGATTGAAGTAGCCTCTAATTATTTGGAAAAAGTCGAATCTCCTTTGTAAGAGTGATTATAATCTTAACCTAGTGTAAAATTTCAAAAATAACAACATTATTGGGAATTTCAAAGAATATAGGATCAAGTCAAGCCTAATCTTCTTGCCTCGCGTAAACGAATTTAAATTTTATGATTATTTACCATGTTTTCATTTAAGTTTATCTAAATTTCTACTGCTGCACAATCCAGGAACTGTCTTCGGTGGCGCTTCTTTAGTTTTAACGGCATTCATCAGTACGTCCGTCTCATACAGATTCGCCATAGGTTATTTTGTTGCTGTGATTGAGGTGAACACTACTGCCTCCAGGATTTATTTCTTTTAGACATATGACAGGCCATCTGTGCCGTTAACATGTCGCATTTCTCTTTGGTAGCTCATTAGCATGCAAATTATTCTTAAATTTTTCTGTAGGTTCATGTAGTTGTTGAATTTAACCCTTCACTCGACTGGGTACTTAGTCGTACAATTTTTTCAGGCACGCACTCGCATTTTCCTATACGCGCATTGACAGTAGTATAGCGCGCGTTTTCATGAGTGTCAGCCTAAGGTCTCCGTTTTGCCTAAAAGACTCCCACATATCAACCTGATTTGCTCCCGGGTTTTTTTCTTCAGAAACAGGTAGCATTAATGTGTCATTAGGCAAGAATTCCCATTCCTATAAAACAAGGTCACGCAATATATAGGGCTGCAAAATTACTGCTGAGAAGATCTGCACTTCAGTTAGGATGGTTAGGATGAAGATAACGCAACAGTGTGCCACTCATCCTTAATCAAACTTGAGTGGTCATCGACACGTCTTGGCATTATATTAACGAAATCACCTAGCGGGAAATTGATAAGAGGGAGAGGGTTTTTATGGAAGGGATCTTTTGACTTAAAAATGAACAGACGGTGCAGAATGGAAGAGGCAATGAGGACTCCTTCGTCTGATGCAACCTCAACTATCAGCAGCTTAAGAAATCGCCTAGACAGTGTAGCAACTCCCACACCAAATTCCCTATTTGGTCAAAAAGTCTAGCGCGTAGCATGAAGGCACATGAAAACCATTAGTTTATGCTCTGCAGTGAGCAGGTGTACCTCGATAAATCGGTGCGCTTTATATGTTTCCTTGACTAATTTTAAAAGTAATTTAGGTTGTGGCATATTCGACAACAGTTAATGCGGGTTTAAGCGAAACAACAGGAAGACAAAGAAGTAGTCAGCGTTTCCGGAGCCAAGTAAATTGTCTCGAAATTAGTTATTTTGGTAAATTTGCCAAACGTTGAAAACTCTAAATTGGCCAGGCAATTGTCACCTATGGAGTACTTTGTGGACTCAAATTACAATCACCACGCATCCTAAAGTACATGTTGGAGTCTATTTATGTACCGAAAAGTGCCTATTATAATTTGCAAAGGGTTCAAAGACTGCTGATCTTGTCAAATCTCCAGTTTGTTTGCAAAGTTCCGAAGGCATTTTGACGGAGAATCTGTGGAAAGAGCAGTCCTTCACTCCACGCTAATACAAATACCGCTTGCCATTTGAACGCTCAGATCAACTAAAAAGACTGCAAAGCTCTTCATCCTGCGGCTCATATCAACCATAAATGCACCGATTGTATGACAAATTATCCTCCAAAATTCTTCTCAACCGATCCAGCTAATCCCAAAAGGCGTTTTTGCCCGTTTTAACAAAAGAACTCAAGTTTCTCCAAGCGACAAATAGATTTGATCGGGAATAATGTCAGCCAGACAGAAACAAGAAAACATAAGAATCTAAGTGATTCAAAACGGTGCTCATCACTAGGTGTACCAAATCCGGGAGTTCCACAGCCTTGACCTTGAATTGTCCAATAAACTCGAAGTTTGGATTACTTAAAACGCCCGGAAAAGTATTAGCGAATTCTTAAACCAGGACTCATATACAATCTGAAATCTCACTTTGAGCATATTATGTTCAAATAATGAAGAGTTATTAGCTCAAGTCGAAAAAATGCTAAAAATGAGATACCAAAAAAATGCCTGAAACTCGGGGGCTAAAAAAGCGTTGAAAAGTTGGGGGAATTGCGGTAAGCAAATAAAAGATGTAGCATTCTAAAATAGTCAAAGTCTATATTTTGACGCTAGTCAACCGTTGACAGTTTATTCGGTGTTAATTTACAGGTGTTTTAATTCGACGTCGTTTTGTGATCTTGAAGCCGGAAAAAGACACGATAGACTGAGATTCTTACCTATAACATATATTTGCTATAACTTATGGGCAGTGACAAGTCAAACCACTTGCTGAGTCCCGATAAATGCTGTTTCTCATTTCACAGAACATTACGTCTGAATTATTTGATAAAGAAATGCAAAATCGGGAAAATTTCGCGAACTTTATAGGCCACTGAGTAAAAACACTGACTAACAAGACGTACGACAACGTGGAGTAGGGTTGACCATTGTCCAGTCTAAAATTTGTCTGTTGAACAGTGTCCAATGGACTGCACGGCGTATTGGGGATGCTCTCCGAGCTGAAACTCCACGTGTGAGGGCCATTGGAGGGAACGATGGTGGTGGGATTACCGGTTACTCGCTGTCGAAGGTTTTCGTTCTCCGTCTTAAGGCGTTTTAGCGATGTTGTCAACTCTCCCACGGCATGGCGAAGCTCGGCATTGTCAATCTGTCAAGGAGGAAAATAGTTGCTGCTCTCAGAGGGGAAACACCAAATTCTCTGTATTTTAATGTTTAAATTTGGAAGAGTAGGGGTGGAATCCCAGAGAGGAACAAGGCAAAACGATTAAGAATCTACTGTCTTAGGGAATTGAATAGAGAAAGCGACAAATATTTAGCATTCTATCCACTACTGCCTATTTGGAAACGCCCTTCAAATCGGGTAAGCTCGGATTGTTGCCAAACAGAAGTATCCACGGCCTTATTGCCCAAGGTGCCAAAAAAGAGAAGGAAAGACGCAGTACAAATGGGGGGTATGGTATTGGTCCCGGAGTGACGTAAATTTGGTTCTTTTCAAAAAGGTGAGGTTAAACAAGACTCTTAAGTTGCGTAATTATGGGGCCTTGAGATGCTGAAAAAGAATAGGAATTCTACGGGGTGATCATATGCACAATTGAGACATTCGATCAAAGCAGGCGCAGGGATTGATGGAATGCAAGTCGAGGCGGCAGAAAGCGGTCTATCCATGACACTCAGTATCTCAAATGATATGTACCCTTTCAACAGCTCGCATACAGACAGCAAATCAAGCAGCGTTAACTACGTGGACGTGTAATTTGATAGCGAAACAAGATTTTGGTCGGAATATTTTGGGATAAAAGCTGTCATTTTGGAAAAAAGAAACTTCCTGCTCTTAGACTACCCGAGTAAGTTATGAGCAATGCCGTGAACTAACCTTTTCAGACACGTACTAGCCACGCAAATGGTGACCCAATCGTTTTAAACTATATAATTTAAACGCTAGCGCAATTAACAAAAATAAGGCCCACTAAATTATTAGCCCAACATTCGAGTGCACATTGGTAATTTTTGAAGCAGGAATAATTTTCTACGCCACTACTTCCGGCTTCAGAGTAAATCCAAAAACCGACAAGTCAAAATTTAAAAGGAAGCCCTTTAAGTAGGTAGTTCCAGTAAAAAAATGACACCGTATATGTAAAGCTTTAATAAATTGGATGGCGTAATGCTAAACCCAAAGTCACTTTATGCTATCGCCTAGTACCGTTAAAAGCATAAGAAAGCTTTCTATTACTGATTCAATGACCTATTCCTCCCTCGTTTAAATCACTAAGTGTTGTAAATAAACGATATATAGGATTGATCAATACTTTATCAAATGTTAGGGGTAATGAAACTCCACTTCCATTAAAAGCCGATATATTTCGCTACATTTTCAGAATCAAAGTCTTGTCATAGTAGGGTCCTTTTTTACACTATTCTGTGAATCTATCTCTGAAAGGCCACGCGTCTTCCCTGCCGCAAAGTTTTGGCTACAAATTCTGATCATTTCTTGCATAAAACAAATATGAATGCTACATTTCCCCTGGCTGACTAATGCCAAAGGAGCCTGGTATTTAAGATGAAACACCTAGGCAGCAGCGTCAGGGATAAAAGCTGCCTTCGGCCTTTCATCCGACTCACTAAGCAAGCGTCCATTGCCTCTGTTCGAGCCTTCAAGAGTCGATGCAAACTTTCAATTGTGGTAGGAGATGATCTAAGAAACATAGATAAAACATATTTATGTAAAAGATGAAGACTAGTTGGTTTAACAAAAATAAACTTTCTAACTAGACAAGTTTTATTAATTATGAAATTGAGTATAAAACCAACTGGAGTTAGATTTATGTCGCAGGTCGATTATTCATTCACCAGCCTTTTTTGATTGGTGAACGACGGGTTGGGGCAGTAATGCACCTCTTTAAAATAGTGTGGAAATGAATTCTAAAATTTGGTCGGTTTTTTAGCTTAGATGTGAAGTGACTGAGGTTCATTTGCACGCTTAGTTCCTCAAATGAGTAAAAGTCGCAGAACTTTTAAATGCTTGGTTCATTATTTTGCAGCCTTCGATAAAGTTTTCCAAATAAATGTCACGGAAGTTGACTAACCTTAGAAAGGTCTCATCACCGATGGAATTGGTCCTTTGACGTTGGATATCTCCATTCCTCCACTTTTCATCGGTTTGTGTGCTCTAGGGGCGTAAAGTCGTTTGTTAGCCGTGATTTTTTTGCGCACATGCGACGTTGCATTTCCGGCGGTCACAGCAGTACTTCGGTTTTAGCAGAGGTCATAAAGCGCATGAGTTCTGTAATTCTTGACTCAATTTTTCACCTTAGTGAAAGAGCATGAGTACTTGCTGGTTGTGCAATGCACCGCCTCACCGATACTCGGCAAAAGTGACTTAAGAGGTGCCTGCGATTGTGGGGGCGGGGAGACGTCCAACAACCCCATACCGTGGTTACTGTGCTTTATTGTGGTCGGTTAAAACGCCCTGAATTGGAACAAATGGTAGAGGTCGTTGTCTGGTTGGCTTACCCGATGGATGGGGTCACAATGGGTGAATGAACTGATAAATGGATGGACGGGTCGGCCTACACGCGGTTAGATAGAGCTGGATGAATAATTGGCGATCATGGATGGAATAATAGCTTGACGAAAAGGTAGATAGGTGGTAGAGTACTGCTTATGTGGATGTCGAGGTTGACGAGCGGGCACAAGACTGCGCTCCTTGTGTGTTCGTGATCCGGATCGGGAACTAATGTCAAGGCACAGGTCGCTTCAATTTATCACTCAGAGCAATTCGCGCCAATTCAGTGGCAATGAACCGAGCCGCTGAATCATCGGACTAATGATCACGACATCGCCTTAACCGGATGTCAAGGGTTGTCAAATGTCAGTGAAAAGAAGGGATGTGCGACTACAGCAAGCTTACCGACAGCATGTAGTCGGAGACGGTTTGGGTGAGGCCACCTTCAGCCGTGGCATTTGTCGCTAGCTAAAATGCCAAAAAGAAAGACAGAAACAAAAATGAAATGATTTATAGAAAGGAAGGTGACGGCGTGGAATGTCAATGCCTTGAAAATGCTTAAACTTCCGGAATGATGGATGCAATAGCTTCAGTATTAGTGACCTCCTCTCAGCATAGATCGCTTGGAAGTGACCTCGTGAAGGGAACTTTTTATCCTCAACTTATGTTCGTATAGATGTGTCAAAGCACAAAGGCAGTCAGCACGCCCCAATACTATGACATTTCCCTTTCCTCCCTAGACCCAAATGCCGACATACCACTTTCTGCAGTTGCATGAGCTCCGACTTGACACCGGCGAGATCGATTTTGAACTTGGCTATCTGAGCCAACGGAGGGGCAATTTGCCCTATCTGAGTGGTGGTGATGGAGGGCGAGTCGGAGAAGCCGTGATTCACGTAACCATCGGTGCTTCCACGAGTCTTTCTTGTTGAGGAACTTTTCTGCTGAGAGGAATTGCTACTGAGGGCGGAAAAGTGAATACATAGTTTGTTAGTGATAAACAACCAAATCTAAACACAAACTGTTTATTGTTTTTGAAGGAAAGTGGGATAGTAAATTTTTAAATGTGCTGATGATTGGTCATTTCATTTACCTTTACTAATTTCCTCAAAGTTACTCTCGTTTTGCTGAATCATCTTTCACTTTGCAGATTTGGTTTTTGAAAGAAATTTTGAATATTGAAGTGGTTAAATCCAAACAAGGAGTAAAAAATAAATAAGAATGATAAGACAAATGTTCAATTTGTATTTTGAACCACGTGGGCGCTTCAAAGTCCGCAGTTGATGTAGCGTTGACTAATACAAAAATGTGCAAACGGAGGCATTGTAAAGGGTGCAAATGCGGAAACGGAAGGAAGACAGAAAGTGAGGAGGCCTTGTTTCTTGTCGTAGACTCTATCAGTTCCCTAGCGCACTGTTGCTGTCTTTACATCGGTGCTACGCACGACGGAAATCCTTTATAATTTCACCTTCAAATAATCTAATCAGTGTAGGTCACACTCAGAAGACTAGTGGCCTGGGTAATTGTCAAATAGGGTGGGTATTTTGCTTTAAATATGTGCGAGAGTATTTGCAATTATGTTGAAGGTGCTCATCCCTATTTATTCAATAAAATTGACTTACAAGAACAAAGCCGTCTAAAAATGAAAGGATTTTCGAGCATCAAAAAATTTTGCTGACATTATTTTTGCGTTATCGCAAATGAATTACCCAACAATAATTAATGATGCCTCCAGAATAGTGAGTTGATGCATTTTAGCAATGTTCACTTTTCTTATCACATATTTCAAAAATTTTCGAGTAGAAAAAATAAGATCGTCAACATATAATAGAGTTAAAATCATAAAATTAAGCTCGCGTTGACAGGTGAATCATTTTTCAGTCAAGACGCCGATGTTTAAATGGGCTGATTACGGTACAAAGGATGTTTAGTTACTCGATAGAATGAATCAAAATAATCCTGTAACGTTTTTGATAGTGATATTTTTACTCATTATACATGCTTTTTGAAATCCATGACATCATTGCTGGTGTTAGTTAAGGTTTGTGCACATCTACCTTGTTCAAAGTAGGTGAAAGTCAAGGGCTTCAAGTAGAGCTAGCAAAGTTTCAGAGATAGTTAATTGTGAGTGCAAAACTCATTTCATATCCCTTGATCTCACTCATACTTCAAAGGAACTAGGAGGTAGAGGAACCCACGAATCACCGTTCGTGCAGTTAAATCTGGCATCACTCACGCTTTTGGTTTTGTGACTTCAAAGAATTTACACTTTTACTTCGGCTTGCGTTTCAAACAAAAGCAGTTAAATTCCACCAATTTTTAAGAAAAAATCTAATGCAATAAGTTGTGGGAGAGTAAAGCGTCAAAGGGAATCTGTTCAGTGAGGTCTCGTGAGATCGTGTTTTTGAGCCTACGAAAGAGTAATCCACTCCAGTAACTCAGGGATTTCGTCGTCTAGCAGGGGACCATTCTAAACAACTCTTTATATTAACGAAGGGGGAGGCAATCACAAGCGCTCTATTTTTCCCTGTTTCCTCGAGAGTAACTCAGGAAGAGAGGAAGAAGAACAGATAAGAGAAGCGACTCTTATTCCCGTTAAACAAAATACATCAAAATTCCCTTTGCATAGAAGAGGCGTGTATAAGAAGATAATCCCCTTCCAAAAATGAGCTATTACTTAGGCCTCTATGCATCCTGTGTCTGGCCTAGCTCTGACAATCAGAAAATCAAGAGAAAATTCCATTCTGACATTTACATGAGGAGGTAAAGACCGCAGGAATTCGCTTTTTTGATGTTAGAGGCATCAACTGAAAGGATGGAAAAAAACTCACGGAAGAGGGGTGCCCTGTCGACCAATTAACCCTGCTATCCTATCCCACAGTGACAGTCTGCCCGTCTCATTCAGTCTTGACCACCTAAAGCTTCTGCATTTGCCCCACCGTGCCATAAAACGATCGATAAGTTCGGAGGATACCTCGGCAGGGTCAGAGGCCGCGGGGATGTGATGAAGACGCCTTTCAGCCAACGAATATTCATAAATCTCCTCTCTAGGTAAAGCGTTCTTCTTTCCAAAGTTGCTTGTGAAGCAGGAGGTGAGGAATAGCGACATATCCACAAACACACACACACACACTGCGAAATCACACCGAGACTGTGCATAGCCTGGCGTGTGTCGTTTGCTTCTTGCCACGCGGACCAATCACACCGAGGCAGGCGGGTTAGCCAATCCGGCGGAGCTGCACGCAGTGACTGGATCAAATGGCAGGTCTGTGAGGGGAAGGCCAATGTCATCCAGCTCGCTTTTGCTTTTGCTAGTGCATCGGACTCGAGGAGGCACGGGAATTCTCTTTGCAAGGTATTTTGCTAACTTCATAACTGATAGGAATAGGTGGAGGGGAGGGAAAGGTGATTGTGCTGACAGTGGCATGTGATGGGGATAGAAGTTGTGTTGTGGGGGCAGTGTTGCCCAAGTTTTATATAAAATAAAACAAAAATCTAAGGGATCTGGAACTAACTGCTGCTTTGTCCAGCCCGTTTCCATCCACACAACCAATAATTCGTCAACGTATCAATCCCCCCCACCCCCACCCGGCTTCGATCGCCCCCTCCCTCCTCCCATACATTCGTGCTTAAAATTAGTTATTGGCGCAATATTCTCGCAACGAAATATTTTAATGCCTGCCATTTGAATAACTTTGGACTCGTAAAATTGGGGGTGAGGTGAAAATAGTTCTATTCCACAGGCATCAAAACATCGAAGGACGTACATTAAACAGCTTCCTACATTTAGTCCCCACACCAAAACAGATCTTCTCCTATTCCTTTTCTAAAATCGAATTTTCTTCGAGAACTAGCAAGCGTGCATTTTAGACGCTTTTTTCACTGTTTGGGATCAAGATGTCGCGCACACAAAATGAACGTTTGCCGAGAAGAAATTGCAGATTTGGCATGGAAACTCGTCTAGCTACTGGCAGTGGTTAGATCGGGTCAAACGCACACCTCTAAATGGAAGTATTCCCCAATATTTCCATTAATCATTGAATCTTTGTAATTTGTATTCCTCATCTCCTAACTACCTGAACTTGAATGTGATGGACCGTTTTCGAACTCTTGTCAAAAGTTACGCTTTTGATGGATAAAGACTCAGAAAGCGACTTTATTAATCATCGTGTACATTATTTTCCAACTAAAAAAGATGCGTGGCAGACTACGAGATTTCTAACATTTGTAGCATGCCAGCCCCATGATAGGTGCGTACAGTCTAATAAACAGTGAAGGATGTCAAACAACATACGACTCGTTTATGTTTTGCAATATTTTGCATTCTGCAGCAGAGTGCACTTGCTTACCTCCCCATCTTGTTAGCATAAGTAGTTTTTTTAATAACGCAAAATCACAAAGACCAACTACTTTGTTACTTCTTTGATTTGCTCTCAAGAACTTTATTTTTAAAAAGTTCTGTCCAAATAGTGCACATGTCTACCATAAAACTGTTGTTGTGCAACATATAAGTGCAAAACTTACGCCAAACTGAAACAAATGGAAACCATTTCATTTACTGGCAAATTAGGCAGCTCAAAATTTTTGGCAAAGTATTGAAAAATCTCGAACACTTTTGGCTAGGACCTACACGTGAAGCTTGCAACTATTTACGGCCTTTATTCAGAAATGCCTTCTGCTCTTGTTTTAATGGGTTAAAGTTCCCAACACAAACGCCCCTTCCGAGAGTTATTTTCAAATACGGCTGGTGCTTTATCTAACAGATATTCTTTATAAGTTTAGATCACAAAAGGAAGTTTTTCTGGTCACCTAAAAGTTTTAAATTATTTTTCAAACAGGCCGTCACATTCGGTGGCCCATAAATGTGGATTAAATAATGTGACGAACACTTAAGCCCTTTTCTTGTTTTCCGAAATCAAAATGTATTAAATGACTTCAACCCCAGATAAGAGTTTCAGGTGCACAAGGTGCCATCTTAGTTCAAAACTCAGTATCTTAAAAACGCCCTCATCTGGTCTCTGATTTTCAGCCCTCCCCACTAAAGATATTTTTTCAATTCATAAGTTGGCTGTGGAGTTAATAGTCGACTTTCATACAAATAAATCTCAGTAGCAAGTGCAAAGATTTGTTCAGCCAAGTACCAGTATGTTGGGATTTGTAGAAATCTTTAGGCATTTCATTACACAAATATCAACGAAATTTGCCTTGTTCGTTGAGATATCAATGAATCTACTTCTTTATCATTAATTTCTCTGACCTCCCGAATTGTTTACTTTTCACTTCAACTTACCCTCTAGTCATCAGAGAAAAACTTCGCACATTCCTCAAATGTGGAATCACCAATTTTGACACGAACGTTCGTCCATGCAGAGCATTGAGCGATTTCGAAGCTCTAATTGTTTTCGGCTGTTCCTCGCTCAGAACGAGGTTCTCGCAGGACCTTTGCTTACTCTGGCGGTCTTGATACTGCTGCTGTTGATATACTTGTCTGTCTTTATCCACATTCCGGTTGTATATGTGGCTGGAAATGCGGCGTGCTAGTGAAGTTGTAGTGACTTTTGAGCTTTTCTGCTGAGATAGCTGTTGCACCGGCGCCGTGGTAACATGTAAGAGTGGCGGTCGTACAGCTGGAACCAGACGGTGGATTGTGATTGGCTGAAGGCGGTAAGCGGTGGGATAGAGACGGTTCTGTGCCAGGGCCGCCTCAGAGCCGACATTGGTGACGTGGTGCTAAAATAAAGTACCTGCTTAAACTTTTATAAGTAGGTAGTTTGTTTTGCTATACAGCTGCTAGATTGTGCGCGGGGCGGGGGTTAGTGGGGTGGGGGCATTAGTGCTAGGCGCAGCTGCCAAAGTGAGTGATTACCGACGCTGCCTTCGTTGTAGCTACAGTTCTCCGCGGTGGGTACTGAGTTCGACAATTCTAAAACGTATTCCAGACAATATTGAAGTCTTTAAAAGGTAATTTTTAAGTACTTTTAATTAAGTATGATGATGGTTTGTTTGACATTCTTTCACTTCTCTGTTTATTTTCACAGCGGTGAGAAAGAGAATCGATATGTTGGAATTTGCAATCAAAAGACAGCGACGTCATTCTTTCGAAAGTGGTGCATATTTAACGGATTATTCCAACGTTACTAATATACTCCTCAACTAGACCGTGCATCGTGTTGTCTGGGTGGGTCGGCATTCTATCAGGAGGTGGTGGGTGGCAGGGCCTCACCATCTCATAGTGTAGAATGTCTCTCGACGCTGACGCCATTTTTACTCCGCCAAAGTCATTGACTTCAGGGCGGCGGCTGATCAAAAACAAAAATGTGAAAATTCAGCCGCATTAGTGTTAAAGCTACTTGGAGACCGTTTTCGGCGTTTAAAACCCCCTACAAGATTTCACCTCAAGCAGTGCCCAAGAGTGCTCTCGAAATCGGTTATTAAATTGGGAGATTTTAGCCATTTCCTTACTGTCACTCATATACTACTCATATTTAGTCAGTAGCGGAGTCAACTTCCTCATTGCAAATGAGAAGGAAAAAAGGCGAAATTGAACTAGAAAGTGACAGTATTCGACACTCACCCAAACCCGCTGGCCACCAAAAGCCGCATGTCTGTCACGAATCTCGTGTTTCACGTCGTGTATGTGACTGGGCATGAAAGACGCCGAGATGGCCAACAGGAGTCGCATGATGCTGTTCTTGTTGCCGCGTACAATGTCTGAAATGTCGAGTGGAGGACAGGAATTCAGGACTAACTTATTTTAATCACTGATAGTAGGTAGTAAATGCAGTGGCAGACGTGCCTTCCGCTTGGATGTTTGAAATGGGCACATTGAGCTCGCGGAGACGTCGAAGGATTTCACGGATGTTGGCTATCTTCTCCTCCTCCGTTGTGCATGGTGATTTTATGCCTATTCGAGAGGCGGCTAAAGGCGACAGGAAAAATGGAATTTCTTAAAAAGTGTTGCAGCCATCACGGCTTAACCCGACATAAATCAGACGCCAGGCCGTTTGACACCGAGTACTATCACTGGCTTGCCGTTCATCTGGGATATTTTTCCTGACAAGACCTACAATTCTACACCGGTGGTCGGGCGGTGGAATTTGTCCTTCATTTGTTACACCGCTTTCGTTGCTGTTTTCTGCAATTGTACGAGATGACTCGACCTGGAGGGAAAAGAAACAATCCACCCCGGTCGGTACCAAAGGCCTTATGGAAAAAAGGTGACCTTCTAGTCTGAAATCCTTCCGCGGTAAGCAAAAAATCGGATTCAAATTCCGCGTTTGGGGGAGGTTTAGCTCTAGAAAGTTGCTTATAAATGGTGGGGGCATCTTGGATTCCGCCTCACTTCTATTTCCACCTGTCTTTCCTCTTTCCTGTGGGAGGCTCTAGCGCCAAGGAAAAGAGAAGATGGGGCTTTTTCCCTCCCCCGCCCTGTCTCTCTCTGTTGTGTCGACTAAAGCGCAATCCTTCACACGGAGAATTCTTGTGACATGCTAAGGTGTACATGGCAGAGTTTTACAGGAATCGGACCTTCACCTGGCTGCACGATCAGCCCGAGAATTGCAGTCCACGTGACACAGCAAGCAAGCCTTAGAGGTGTGACAACAGTTAGTGGATCTTTGGGGCGGAGACAGGAGCCGGCTCTCATCACAAATCAGTTGGTCAGGCAGTCAGTTTGTCGGAAAACAATCTCAAATGCGCAGTGTGTTTTTGCAGACAATGTGCAGGAAAGGAGGCGCTAATTGATGGTCTTCCAATCTTGCTGTCATGTTGGAGGAAGAAATTTGGGTGGGATCCGATTTCTCTGCGTGGTTTCCGCGACTTCTGTACCCATCCGTAGACTGAAAAAACGAGCTATTCTATCTATTATTTTAACAGCTGCCGTGAGTAGTGATTGTCACATTGATCTTGAAGCGACTTGTCAACAGCTACACTCGCACTTCTCAATGCCAAGAGGAGAGCGCCCGCCTGCACTTGATCGTCTATCCACCTTGGGGTGACTCTTCCTCACCATCCATTCGTTTGCTTTGACTCATTCGACGCAGTGAGTCATTCCGCCACCACCCACCCTCTGGCCTCCTCCAAATATTGCTCTCCGCCCTTCACAAGGAATCAGCTCTTGTAGCTCCGCGCCTGCGTCAAACTTGAATCACGGTGTAAGTCGGATTTGCAGACCTCCATCCGATCCCCTCCAAATGTTTTGGAATGATAGATCAAAACATCTGCCAAATAGCAGAGAGAGCGGAAAAAATTTTTCCGAATAGCATTCTACTGAGGGTCTGGCTTACCTCTAATTGGACCTTACAGTGCTCGTAAACAATGGAATTTACTTTCCACGTCCTTAACTAGCAGGCAAACAGGAATCTAAATGCATTTTATCATAACTTTCCCGTAAAATTTTAATATTTTTCAAAAAAATATAAACTCTAACAAAAAAACGAGTGATCTCAGTTTTATCTTGGCAGAATTCCAAGGTCAAAGCGCGGTGAATTTCATTGGCCAGTCGGAAACTGAACAACCAATCGGAGCGGAGACCCTCTGAAACCATCAAAATTCGGACAGTCCTTTGAGTACTTAACATTTTGTTTAACCGCACATGCCAAGTGGGTGATGTGTCGCACTTAGCTACCCCTTCATTTAGCCCGTTAGCGAGGAAAGAGGCCCTCACACCACCAGCTAAATGATACGCATAAACTTTTGGCTCGTTTATGTGCTCTAGCGAAGTGGGCTGACAATTCAGTGAGCCATAAATGACAGGACAATAGTGAAAACTTCCCCGTTATTCTCTGTGACAATGCTAGGGGAGTTGGAGGGTGTGAGAAAATTCACTTCCCCTTCCTTTCACCAGCAAATCAAACCAAGGGAAGGGTTTGTGTTGTCAAACAAATAAGATGCACTGCTTTTCTGTCTCCAAAAAGGGGGAATAACGACGTTTGACCAGCAGAAAGATGATATCGGTGGAAGAATGCATGACAAACAGACTGTTGCTACGTATAGGTGGCAGGTGAATGTCAGAGCTTTCGTACTGATTTATAAATATAATTTCCGAAAATAATTCCCGAATATCTATTTAGAGCTCAAGAAAACGCCTGTTTCTCCGAGTTGACCTGTAAAAAAAACTTTGAAGCGGCGATAAGCCCCGTGTCAACACCCCCTAGTAGTGGGACCATTTGACCTCCAAAGGTCAGACCTTATGTTTCATTACTCCACTCCGCTAACATTAGATTTCCTTTTTCCTCCTTTGTGACCAAATTTGCTCCTTCACAGGGTTCACGCTACTCACTCAATCGCTTTAAGGTACAATTTTATGTAACCGTGGGGATGAGATACAAATGTCACATATGTGTGACGCGTAGCGGGAGATATGATCTCCTGGTCTTTGCGCACCAATCACTCTAGAAACGGAAGTCCTATGCAAAATAACTAAACCCCCTAGGGTAGTTACAAAGCTGGAGGGGGCTTTTACAAGAGGAGGAACCCCTACAACTTTAGAGGCACCATTAATCATAACGCTCTCGATTATTCGAGAGAATCGTGGAGGTTAAAATTTCATTTACACTTTTTCTCTTGAACAGTTGCTCCAAAGGCAAGCAGTAGGAGGAAATTTGCCTTAGAATGTGTTATTTATTCGTTGTCATTGCTGTCACTTTCAGTTTTCCCCAATCCCCCCCGCCCACCCCCGTACCTCTGCGAAAATCTTGCCAAATTGAGAAAGCGGAGAGAGCTGAAAAAGAGATGATGAAGGCAGAAAAGACAAATGAAAAGAAAAATCGTACAACAGGAGGCGGGTAGTTTTGTCGACTCGAAAAACTCTCCTGATTTGACAATCTAGTTATGGAGACAGGCTGGAAAAGTTGGAACAGGGAAATCTTGTGAGTGAAAGTATGCCAAATGAGGTGAGAAAAGCTGGCTGTACTTTCAAGACAGCTAGCTAAAAGGACCCCTAAAGTGCATTCACACCTGAAGGTCTAGAGGAATCTCCGTCAGTTTATTTGGCGTGTACGCATCACTCAACTCGACCATTTCAGACTCGTCTATTGTAATTGCCTTTATTTACTCACAAGCCTCCGAAATCTTTTATGAAAAATTATTAATTTTGTCAAACAATAATTTTAAAATTCCAGAAATATTGAGGAATAAATAAAAAGGAAAAAAGAAAACTCACAGGCAGCATCAATCAGTTCAGCCAGCGCAGTGCCATTTCGCATACCCTCATCGTCCAACGAACAGAGCGACATTCCGGGACACACCACGGAGATTTTGGAATTAATCCACGAGAGGTAAGCGCGTTCTCTGGCCTACAGTAAAGGCACAATTACAGCCTCAGCAATTAATCCGATTTGAGGGGGGTCGACCCTACTTATTCGGTTTATCAGTAGTTGGTAGCTAGTCAAGACTGGAGTTTTGCTTAGGCCTTGTCCTTCCGTCTCCCCTTGCGACTACCGCAAAATTTTTCCCCACCGCCAATTTGCGTCCACCTCGGTGGAGCTACTCGCGGATAAGGATACGTGAGGCTTTTTTTGCCCAGCTGGAGGGAGTACGCATTACCCCCTTGATGATGATAAATGCTGGGAGTGACAACGGAAAGGTAGGAACAGCAACAGACGTCTTGTTCTAATGTCTCCACTGTCAGGTAGAGGTTTTAACGCCCTCCTCTTGATGGGGCGCAGGAGTTGACAACAGCAATATAGACAAAGTGAAGTGATTGACGTTGACGAGGTGAGCAAAGAGGAGGAGGAGGTAATGAAGGCTGATGAGGCACGTCATTTACTTTCCTCAAGGAGGTTGAGACAAGGCGAGGAAGGGGAGGAGGGGAGATGACTTACACTCTCTGCCGTAGGTCTGATTTGAGCCATCTCGGCGAGGGGGCAGGTGTCACAATTTCTGCAGATGAAAAGGACAAAGAAAGTGGTGGTTAAGTGGAGAGTTTAATTTCAAAAAAAAGGATGGAAAAGGCACGATCGTGGGGTGTTTGACGAGACAAAGACGTGAGTGGATGATGAAAGGGCGATACGTCATCACGAGACGGGAGGGTGGCTGGTGGTTACAAAAGAAAAGTTGCCTTCGTGTAGACAGATCTATTGGAGCATGAAGGTGGAGGACCTGGCCGGCGGTCCAAGGAGGACGATAATACGGGGCAGGTGGATGTAGAGAAGGCCAGAGGGGTTATGTCAGGACAACTTCTGATCTATCCATTCCGTGACCATTAATCTCACATCCATCCAATCAATCGCATATCCGTCTAGCCATTTCGAATTTATCAATCCATCCACCTGTCCGGTACACCTCCATCCCGTGTACATCCATCCGGTATCCATCCAGTCATCCATTCACTCCGTAACCATGCCTCCATCCATATATCCATCCATTCTCTATCCATCCTTTATCCATCCGTCCTCTATCCATCCATCCGTTCATCCAACCATTCCGTATGTTTTCGTCCATCCATCTATCTATCTAGCCCGTATCTATCCATCGTGTAAGCATCCATCCTGGATCCATCCACCCATCTATCCATCCAACCAACCGTTCATCCCGTATCCATCCATCTTCTATCCATTGATCCATCAATCCATCTTGTATCCGTCAATCCATCCATTCCTCTTCTATCCATCCATCCTGAATCCATACGTCCATCCATCCAACCAACCATCCATTCTGTATCCATCCATTTTCTATCCATACATCCATCTATACATCCAACTACTCACTCCATCCAACCTCCAGTGCTTCCATCTTTCATAACGCGGAATCACACTTATACCATCGGCATCAGCAAAGCCGTTAGACGTATGCAATTGTTTGTTTGCTGGATTCCTGGACAAAATGTCGAGTTAAGCTGGATGAACTAGAATAACACGAGATTGGATGAGAGCGTGCGAAATGCCAAACTTTTACTTCCACAACTTCAAGACCAGGATCAAATTTGGTGGTTCGCATTTGCGCCAAAAAATACACCGCGATGCCTTACGGAGTAAAGCACGATCTCACCGTCATAAAACTCATCTCAATGGATTCAAAAAAAAGAATACTAGAGGGAGTGCTAAAAAGTGTAAAATTTTTGCGTAAAGGGACACAACCAGCTAATAAAACCCAAAACCCACCAATCAGGAGTGGCGAAATTGGCGCTTAAAGTGAATTTTAAAATCATTATTAAAAATTCCGGCTTTTTTGCTTTTAACCTTTAAATACCAAAGTAAAACCTGAAAAATAACTTGTTCAAGCACACAGCCAATCAATTATTTCACCAGTTCTTTGTTTCTTTGTTGTTTCGCGATTACTTTCCAAAAATTTATTTCATTTGTTTGTAAGACGCTTATTAAGTATTAAAACATGAGCTAATTAGTAAAAAATATCGTTATTTAAAAATTTGACAGTTACAAAACCTAACTGACGCAAGGAAGTCTACCAGTTGTGTGTTCATGTCAAAGGGGGACCGTAGGTGCTACCGGTATAAAAATGCATCTTTGTCGGAATCATGAGTTCAAAAGCCTTCCGTCCATAGAAGAGGTATACGCACTCATGCAAAGTGATCTCAAAAGCACGCCTTTGTTAATAGATGCCCAAGTAACTAGATTTTAAAGCATGTGAAAAAAAACAGTTGGAACTAAGGTGCCGACACTGCGGGGTCCTCGGTCCGCGCGCGGTTTCGGCCTCCGCTATGGTGAAGCTGTCATTCGACTGAGCCGAGAGCTCCTCACCGCGCCCAACAATGAAGCAGTCCCTCCCTCGAGGCGGAGGGAGGACCCGAGGCCCCTCCAATCGAGTCAGAGGCCATTTGGAGGCTCTTAAAAGCCTCCTTTAACCAGGAGGTTAAGATGGAGGAATTTGATTTTTTGCCCCTCGGTGCAAACAATCTTAACTAAACCATCTTGACAGGCTGCGTTGACGTCTCATAAAAGACAACTGACAACAGCTGAGGTGCGAGATAAAGTCGGTGAATTTAAACAACACTCTGACGAAAAAAACGGTCAAAATTGTGTAATAAATCTCTTCTTTTGCACTTTTTTAAGAAAGAAAATAAAATTTTTTAGAATTCCCACCGATCACTTGCAAACTCTGAGTCAGCGATTGCCCATTCGTTTCGACTTTCTACTCTTAAATGCGTTACCATAGCAACCGACACAACTTAAATCTACTTTCCACCCGATTAAAACAGGAGGGCAGTTTCGGAGGCGGGCGAAAAAGGCGGAACTGAGTTATTTTTTTGTGGAATAAAGTAGGCGGGTCATGGCGTCTCCTCCCATCCGGTTTTTAAACCATTAGAGTAAAAAGTCTTCCTGGCAGTCTCCTAAACCCAAATAACCCCTTTTTCCCGCTCAAATGGATTCCGTAGAACAATTGGGAATGAGGACAGTAAAATGAGGTCTTTTCTGTAGCCAAGCTGCGAATTGACAGCTCACTTCTCCGCCAGCGTCTCTCCTACTACTACCACCACCACCACATCGGAATGTGCTCGCTTAAGTAAAAATTTCGGTTCTCACTTGTGATTAATTTGTCTCCTCTATTATGTGTGTGTGACCAAGAGCGGCCGAATTTTACGTGAACGCGCTACTGCGCACATCTTGGCTTCCTCCTCCACCCTCTCCTGTACTTAAATATTAAAACACCGTCTCTGCAGTCCCTCTGCGCCACTTTTTTTCTTTCTCCGCGTGAAAAAAAAATCCACTGCACTTTTTAGTTGCAAAAAAGGGAGGCAAAAAAGTAGACTTTAGTTGGAATTTTGTAGCGACCGCGCCACGAAAGGTGTTGGGGGTCATTAATGACTCCTGCAGCTGATTGGCCACTTCCTGAGTTACTTCCTACACGGCAAAATACTTACCGACTTTAATTTTATGGCCTCAGTACGTTACAGCAGAGGCTAAAATGCAGTTAGAAGGGGACAGAGAGAGAGAGAGAACAACCGCAACTTCACTGCCTCAGAGAAGTAATGCGGAAAGAGGCCAGTGGTCATTTAGAATGCGCCCCTTGGTGGGAAAAATTTGATATTTATAAACGAACAGAATGGGGCAACGAACACGTGACAACATGCATTTTGAGGACAAAACCTGACTCCAAAAGTATGCGCCCGTATTTTGGGTGCATAGGAGTGCCGACAATTTGCCTTCGGTTCCTCACCACCCCCACTACTTGCAGGATGAATTTTAAAAATTGTAGAAATTACTTGTTTCCTTGTGTTCAACTGTGAATATAACCTGACCCCGCTGTCGCAAGTACGTGACAATTGTCTCCAGCCGGGTTTTCATGATGGTGGTCTCACCCGTTTCATGTGGCAAACAGGTTGTGCTGTATTCAAAGCCACAAAACAGATGTGGAAGTCCCATGGTTGAACGACATTCACGTCTTTCTAGTCTTTAAGGAATAGTTGATCTTATTACTTAGTTCCGCATTCAAATAGTACAAAGCATCCGGCCTCTGTTATTCGCGCCTCTACTGCGAAAGAAGGCAAAAAGTCTGAATTGTATGCGAATTTACTTTCTGCCCGAGCACTATCAGACGCTTGAAACTGCTAATTAATTAATGATGGTGAGTTTAATGCAGAAAATGCACCGTTTTGCGGGATTCGCATCCGTTTGAGAAACTCATCCTACCTTTACACATTCTGCCGAAAGACTAGAAGACGTGGTTTCCTAAAGCAGATATTCAACCGTATTATTTTTTTGACAACGATATTTAACATTGATTTTGTCTATTTAGACTAAATTAAAGTTCGGCCTCTTATTTAACAAGTTTTAAACACAAATCGACTTTTAAATTGGGTATGGGACACTTTCATGTCACCTCACTCGCTGATTGGTCAAAAGTGTGTTTATTCAAATCTTGTTGATACATTAAAAAATTTAAAAAGAATTGGCATTTATTAAATGTCTTGGCTTTAAACAAACCTGCTTATGTTCCAGAATACCAGGTATTTGGAAACAGGGGCTTATAAGACGAAGTTGAATGTGGTCCATCGAAGTAAATTTGTTTTAAAAAACCGCCTATGGGGTTCTTGTCAATCACAGTACATTACAAGACTGTGTAGAAAACTGTGCTATTTATAGAAAATGTCGCCTTAGAACACCTCGGAATCGATAAAACAAATGATTCTTTTGGAATTATCAGTTTGAAACACAAGTAACACCACATCATAAGACAAATGCGAACTATGCCTCATGCAAGTAACCAAATAATTGCCCCTGGAAGCAAAACCCACTTTTATAACCAGAACAGCATTTTCATGACTAATTTGATTTTGTTACTAAAATTCTAAAAGGTACAAATTAGGGTTTATGGCCAATTTTAATTTGCAACTAATGACATTCACACATTTACCGGTGCCGACTAATTTTTAAAGCAGCTACATCCGCTCCAAACACTTTTAGTTTTTCAGTCAATCCTTATGCTTAAAGCCACCTTCAAAAAAAATTTTGAGTTGAATTTAAAAATTGTGTCAAGACGCCCACTCTTAAGATGGCCTAATTATTTAAATAAAAGTCTGTTTTTTTTCCCAGAAACTTCAAGCGAAATGTTAAAACAGGCGACAGCAAAGTCAAACCCAACTAGTTGCAACAGTGTGGAAAGCTAATTTCGGCTGGTCAAATTGTTTATTTACTTTTCATCTGCTAGAAAGATGCCTTTCAACAAAAAAAGAAGGAGAGGAAAAAAATAAAGAATTTCGGACTAAAGTTATCTATAGAAGGTGGGCGCTTTTCTGTGCGGCCCTCCAACCGAACGTCATCGATCGATCACTTTTCTAAGCCCCGATTGGCTACGGCCTCGGGGGCGGGGCGGGGGGTTGGCGATCCATGACTAAGATGACGAAGGTCATAAATTAGTGCCCTTCCTGATTTTAAATCCCAATTATTAATTTTTAGGCATTTATTAGCGTTAATTAATTCAATTTTTCCCGCGATTTCCGGATATGGAGGCATAAATGTGCTCCTGGTAGCAATTCAGCACGGAATACCTCAAACAGCCAAGCCGGTAGAATCCTGTACCTTTTGGATTTATGTAGCGAATTTACCCGAAAACACGAAAAAATTCGTTTAAAATCTATCAGTTCATTTTGCGAGGGCATTCAAATTTAGCGGGTAGGGTAAAACATCTACGGTGGTGGTGGATTTCCCCGTCTGCATTTTGTCAACTGGATTTGCTAAATCTAGCCCAGTAACCTCACATACACACAGAGTCAAGACACATTTTATGTTATGGGCGTTTTAAAGTCGCGGTTGCTCTCGAAGGTCAACATGAATAGCGGTATTCCCAATCGCAGCCGCTGTGTGACCGAGGTTAACCCTCCCTGATGTTGACAGCCCACCGGCAGATAGTTTCTTTGTTTCTGGAAATTATAAATCACTTGCAGGGTTTTGAGTGTACTCACATAAAGTTGAGCATGAGAAAATCAGCGAAAAAAGTTTCACGAGCTTTTCCAACGCAAAAGAGAAAAGAAAGTAGTAAATGCACATTTGCATCCACCAAAGTTTCTTATTTCCACTGCGAAGCAAAAATTAAGATGCAAGCTCTAGTTAGACAGATTGGAAGTTGGCATTGGTTACTGTAGTAGGCAAATCAGAGTGAATTTTTGGACTTTTTAGAAAAATAACTCCATGAAATACGATTAAACAGTAATTCTGGATGCAAAATTCCTTATTTTAAGCTCCTCCAAGAAAAATGAATCAGTCGGGCAAAATTTTGGATGGTTAAAAATATCCCAATCTCTGTGAGACGACTCTGTCAGACTCTCACCAGTCTCCAATCCATTTGTGGGATGGAAAAATTCGCGCTCATGCGACCATAAGTGTTGCTTCTATGAGAGAGAACTCTCCATCCTCGTGCCGAGAACTAGTTCCAGTGGCAAAGAATTTGCTCTTCCCCCAGGCGTCTAAACACCCACCCTCCGCTTACGACATCGAGTGTGTGACAGAAGGACCCTCCTTTCTCCTTGGTGCTGGTTCTACTCAAGTTTCGCAGCCTGGCTGACACCTAAGCCGGCTGTTTAACTAACACAGCAGGGGGAAGCTGTCACCCAGCCCCTGTAGACAGGGCAGGGGCTCTTAAACCCCCCCCCCCCATATGTAACTAAGGTTGAAGTTGAAATCGTTCATATTTCGTTTGGGAAGGATATTCAAATCCTCGTTCAATTTGGCAATATAAGAGGACAAAGTGAAGGTGATTGATAAACGGGAGACTAGTGTTGCCACTAAATACTCCTAAATTTTTAATGACACTGAGTCAGAGTGCTGCAAATGCCCATCAACTCGGACGGTTAGGGGAATAATTGTCCCTTTTACCCGACCGCCCTCTAAGCTTGCCTCTGCAGTAGATTTACATGCCTTGTAGGATCAAGCTTGACGTGTTCGTTCCTTCAGTGGAAAAAAAGGCGTTTTGGTCTAAAATAGGGAGACCCTTCATTTGAAGAAAAAGAGAACAGAGGTGATCGAGGAGGAATGAGGCGAAAAATGGGTCTACCTGGCCAGCAGAGTGATTTCTAAAGGTCCAATGTGACAGCCCAAGCCACGTGACATAAAAGAAGTGGGTAAAATAGAGAGGGTGAATAATTTATGTGACTAGTCAAGTTTACAATCACACCATAGGGGAGGTGATCGACATTAGTTATTTAACCTCTTTTCCTTGTGTAAATATCTGCATGAAGAACAAATAAAGCATGCTGGAATGACAGAAAATCAAACATTTGCCTGAAATAAAAGCACTTTTTGGAGCAAAATGATCTACTTCCGAAGAAACAGTTCAGCCATAGCAAAGATAGGGATGAAAATAAGCTAAGGGAGTGAGGAGAATAAAGGTTGGCGTTTTGGGAATTATTTGTGGGTAATTAGGTCCTAAGCTGATTCGAAAATGCCTCCTGGGGTAATTTAAATTGACAGATGAACGCTTGAATCATGCTTAGCTGAGGACTGAGGTTTTTCTCCTCGTTAACAAATTCACGCCTCAACGGAATTCAAACACCCATCTAGAATGACCTCGTAAACGGAGGAGGGTGACGCACTCATTTCACCCCAAATGACTCAGACATTACAGAAAGGCAACCTCGTGCCTGAAGACCTGAGAAGTAATGCAGGGTGGATGATCCTAGTTGATTCCCGGAAAATTACCGAAATTTTGATCAAAAAAAGAGAAAGGATGTTAATAGGCAAGATTGACTTTGCCAAGTATAAGAAGCTTCTTTGACCATAAAACAGTACAGACCGGTTAAGTGGGCCTAAAAGAGGGCATTCTTCCGGTCGAAGTGTATCTACTCCCCTCGGAAAGAGGGTCGTATAGGGTCCGAAGGGGTTTTCAAGAGGAAAAATCTACTCGTACTAGATTAAAGTAGGACAAGTTTTCTTACTTAAGTCATGATGTAGTTTCAAGAAGATGGAATGTATGCATTTTTGTTCAACTATGGCTGAGTTGATTAAAAGTTAGGCGCATTTATTCCCATACGTTTTTGCCTTAAAAGAACAAATATAGAAGTCGGTCTCATAGTTTACGGGTAAGTACACAAGATGAACGATAGCAGATCTTGAAGCAAGGGTTCAAGGTGCACATAATAGTAAAAAAACTTATTCTGACAGGTATTGATAAGGCTATTTAGTGGCAAAATACCGAATTCCACAAAAACAAGTTGGAGTTCCCACCAATCATGCGCACAGAAAACAAAATCATAAACACGCTTTCCGGCTAAAAGTGTTATGCTAATTATTCGAACAGATGTTTAGCAAGGTATGTTAGAATTTGTACTACACCAGCGAAATTCCGTGAGACGGCTATTTCCTAGTTAAATATATGCAGAACTGACCAGAGGGTGAAAAAACCTAGGAGCATAGACTGTCTCTAAACTAGTCTATGGATAAAACGAGTAAAGTTTTGATGCACACGCACGTACCAATTCGCCAACCAATGCAGAAATATGTTCAAAGAACGCTCTATAACTCCTACGACTGTTTAGATTTTTCTCCAAGGTCAAATAATACTTGTACACCCTTTTATATTTTACTTAACAGTCTTACCTTTTGACCCTAGATTATTCTAAGATTTTTTTTTAATTTAAATATAATCATATGCACTCATTTGAATGCTTTTAAGAAAAGCATTAAGTATCTGTTATAGTAGCTTCCACTTACTCACAAAATCCCCCCTACTCCTTTAATAAAAAAATTAGGTTTTCTAATCTTCATATTCTTTAATTTGTTATTTTAGAATCAAGACTTTTTTACGTATCCTCACATCTTCCCTCATAATTTGCTCCTCATCTCCAACTATTTTGGTAGTAATTTACTAAATGTACCATTGTCGCATAAAGCATCACGTTATCAGCTTGCAAACTAATCCGATAGCCCCAAAACTTTGCGTGCACCCCAGGGTGACCCCCCACATGCTATCACCCGCACCACTGACAAGACAATCGCCTGCTGCGCCGACCCCGCACACTCCGAACCCCCGAAACAATAAAGCTAAATGTAAAGCCAATAAGCAAATGCGCCGCACTCTCAAAGGCAGAACTTTATTCCGCTCTGTTAATATCCAGTATGTATACGTGTTTATTCAACCCATGGCAGAGAGATGAATGTACAGAGAACCGACTTTTCGGTAGAAAAAAAAAGAAAGAGTAGCAAATAAACAAGCGCGTTAATACCAAATCGCACCGACTATAACTCGTCCCTTAGGAGACTGTACCGATTACTGGAAGGTGTCAGGAGTTTGAAAACCGATGAAGTCGGGGCCGATTGCTTTGCTTCCTCAGCCTTCCGATCCTGCATCGAGGTAAAAAGGCGTAAAAAAGAAAGACAAATGACGGATTATCATTCATGTTTTTTATGCCCGAATATTTAATGTACGAGCTAAAAATTAAGGATGAGGTGTTGATAAATCGCCGACGAACAAGCGCAAAGGACGTCAAGCTTAACAATTGTAATGGGGGATCACATTACAATCCATTTGGGGGGCCAGTTCCCAATTAATAGGCCGATACAGTCTTCCGCCAAGGTATACTCTTCGTGCACAAGACCATGACGACAACGCATGCGAATCAACGGGGTAAATAAGGCGTGGAAACTTACTTTATCCTCTGATGGTGGTTTCTGCGGCTAAGGAGGTTTAGACAACATTATTCCACCCTTCATATAGCCATCATTTTCACATCCATCTGGGCAATCCTAGACAGGCATGACGACTTACCACTTCACTCGGAGGTTCAAAGAAGCCATGGAACTGCCGATGGAGTTTTTCCGAGGCAAGATCTGCCAGAAATTGGTTGATATGCTTGGGATCCTTCAGGGCTTCATCCAGATTCCCTGGATAGAGGAACATGTGCTGGAAGGAGTCGATCGCCATCAGCGGGAGATCATGCATTGTCTTGCCCATGTGCAAGAGTGGATGGGAGAAGACTTCGCCATTGGCCACCAAGGGCACAAAACGGCCTAGGAATGAAGTGGGTTGTGTCAGCCTACTGAAGTGGTGTTTGAGTAGCGCTTGGGTAACCAGGGTTACGCAACGTCCTGGGATTGAGGTTGGTTAGTCTACTGAAATAAAATTTCAGTAGAGCACAGGTACTCCATCATTTCCAATCTGATAGATCTTCAGAAAATAGTGCTTTTTGGACAAATTCACCACATGACACACCTTTGAGGTCGCTAAAGTGCTCCTCCATGAGGACTCCAAATCTCATCGCCGCAGTGAAGTTGTTTGGCGGGTAGAAGAGGATGAGAAGAGGCAGCCGTGGCTCGGTGATCTCCTCCGCGTTGGCGAAAGTCAACTCACGCACCAGGGGCGTGCAGCGCTCCACCGCCCAGCTACGGAGCGCCTCAAAGTCGGTCACCGTTTCAACCGTCGCCTGCTCCTCCTTCACCAGTGTCAGTTGCTGCGGCTTTGCGTCTTCAGTCGGAGGGTACTTTTAGGCCAGAAAAAGTGGATTCCAAGTTCAAAGGTCAAGGTGAAGAAACAGGTACGATGGATTATGGTGATGGGAGTAAACGAACCTTTTTAAGGAGGAATTTGATTACCGATGCGGTGGCATTCTTGCTGAAGTGGAAGGAGGCAAGGGTTAGAGAAGAATGCTCTCGAAAACCGCCACCCCCCCACCGCGCTCTCACTCTTCCTTCTTTTTATCAACAAGCGCAAAAACTTGACACCAGTCTTCAAAGAACCCTTGTAATATACTCCAGTTAAATTCAGGCCAGTTTTCCCATTAGTTAGAAAAAAAGTGAAGTCGGTTGAACTTACTCCGCCACTCCATAGAAGGTGCAGTCACCGACGAGGTGGGAGGCCATGTAGAAGTTCATGTAGGCCGCATTGTCGCTCGTGAAGGCGGGAAAGATGCCCACCATGTTCCGTGGGGTTGTCAAGCCCCCCACCTCCATCTATTAGAGGGGGTAACAGTAGAGAAAAACAAATTAAGTAATCCTAGCTTCGAAAA
This sequence comes from Echinococcus granulosus, assembly GCF_000524195.1. Classification (NCBI taxonomy): domain Eukaryota; kingdom Metazoa; phylum Platyhelminthes; class Cestoda; order Cyclophyllidea; family Taeniidae; genus Echinococcus; species Echinococcus granulosus. The sequence continues at coordinate 244,320 of NW_020170478.1, forward strand.
AACCCTCTACAAAGTCTGCAGCGACGAAGAGACAATGAACGAAAACGCACCGCTGAGTTTAGTTTTTTTACAGGATCCGCCGTCTGTTCACGAAGGTAGGTCAAGAAGGCCTCCACAGATCTTTGATTTCGATACTCGCTGCCGTAGCGCCGAGTAAACTTAAAAAGTCGCAATGTCGGATACTTTGATACTCCCTGTGACATGCAGAGGGCACCTGGGACGGGAAAAACAATGACAGGACTAGTGAAACTCAAGGCTACTGAACTGTCAAGCACCTGGACCAAGTGACTTCAATAACTGCCATTAACACGGCAGTTGTTAAGCCCTCGGGATTGTCAAAATATCTGTTATCATGGCGATAGCCAAAAATGTGGCCAAGACTGCTTGCAAATCGGACCAGAGTTGCAACCTCTTTCGATTCCCATCAGAAGGGGAAATCTGCTTAATACTATACTCTTCCACCTTTCGGATTCGAATTCAAAAGCGTAAACAACGGGAATCGGGCATATAGGTGCTGGGGTGATTATGGAAGATAAGGCACGGAGGATGGGGAAGTAATTTGGATTCAGCAAGGTGATCTAAGCCACTCAGACAGAGCCCACCGTTTGAGGTCGGAAGTCATTGTGGCGGGTTACTTGTACGATTGAATGGCTAAGCGGTGGCAGCCTAGCCGCGCTAGCTTAGACCCACGACGCGGAGGAGAACACGGAACAGAGTAGCAGACAAGTCACGTGAGGAACAGCGTTTATTCAGCTTGTCGGGGCAAGTCTAGTGAGTGGCAAGAGCGACAGCAATGTCGGCGAAGCGAGGTGAAAGCGGGAAAGTATTAAAACGGGAGATAAGGGAGATGAGACAACAAGTCCAATGGGAGTAGTTAGCCGATAGAGGTCATCAGCCTGTCCTTAATAAACTATCTGAGGCTTCACCATTGTACCCCCACCGGGTGCCCTGGCCACCGAACCATACCAGCAACCCTCAAGCCCTTCTATATGTCAACAATATGTTTTATGTCTCCTTTCGTCTCCAGGGGAGGTGCCGGCACGCTGCATGTACTTATAGATCGTGAGCACAGGAAAAACCGAATCCACAGTTTATCAAATCTCCTGATTTTCGGCTCTACCCAAAGAACGGTTACGAAGGGGAGTTTCAAGGCAGCATCTTCCGCAAAAGGGTGGTAAGTTTTTATAGCTTCGTGTTTTGCAAAGCCAAGGATGGTCAATGTACCAAACTGATAATGGAATGAGAAAAAAAGACAAAGAAGTGATGCACTGTTCTATACGGTAGGTAAGTCGTTAGCCAACATCTAGTTCTTTGGCAAATATTCGTACGGAAAAGTGATTCGCATACGAAATAAGCCCACCATTCGCCAACAGGAGGTGCGGTAAATGGGAATACAGCACAAGTAGACGACTAAGTGGCGTAACTATACGAACTTCAGTGAGCCATCCAGAAGTATGTGGAATAATCTCCGTTCCCAGAAGGCTTTACCACCTAGTAGGTGCCTTCTAAGTTAATTCCTATCGACTACAATGTTAGGCGACAAAAGGAAGTGAACAGGCTTTCATAGCGTGATTGACTAGAGTGAAGTAGGCAGCCACTTGTGACAACAACTGTAAGTGAGGTGAAGTCAAGTCTAAGCGTGGGTGTGTCAAATACTTGGCAAATCCCTCAGTCCTATAAAAAAAAAACCACGAGAAAAAATAAGTACCCGTATTCAAGATGGATACATTAGGAAAGAGAACAAAATTGATTTAAGGAGACAAATCGGTACGCCCATGCTACAAATCACACAGCAGTTGAGAAGACTATCTTTACCAGGAAAAAAAGTGCACGACAATTCTTGATTAAGTTAAGCACTACAAGGGCTGACCTCAACAAGCACCTTATAAGATGTAGGAGTGACACACAACCAGCGTAATTAGTATGCGCTACTGGGGTATATATACTGCTAGCGTCAATGAGACGACAGATTATGTAACTTTACTAACATTAGCATTATCTAACGAGCACTATCAACGCTGGCCATGCTCATGACTAGGATGAGAAATGCTTGGATGAATATGAAAAGTGGGTAGTAATGACATTCGCTTTTCGATTGAAGACTGACTGATTAATTGAGTATTGCAGTACCAATGGGTCTACGCTTTTGCATTTGTTACTAAGACTTCGTCTACCACCTACTCACATCAATTTACCGTATTCGTAAACAGTTCTCGACATCTACCCAAAAGAAAACTAGGAATTCGGCCGTAGAAAACCTTTTTAAAAGGGAGTAAGATTATTCTAATTTTCTTCCCAGTTGTCGATATAATGCAAGGGCTGAGAGGGATATCAAAAGGAAAAATCACATGACACTTTTTCACAATCCGTACCAACTTATTCTGCTTGTCGCTAATCGCGATTTATCCTAATCCCCAGCGTTTTTCCGTAATCGGGTCTTTACCACTCGTCTCTAAGAAGCAAACGAAAAGTTGACCAAGAAACAACTGCTACTGATAAATCACCACTAACTAATCAACGTCGTTGTTAAAATATTCAGAGCCAGTGGTAAATACACCTCTCATAAAAATAAAAAGTTCGTAATTTAAAAAAACCTTTCAAGAGTATTTGTGAGGAAAAACTTAGGTTTGGTTAAATTTATTACCAGATAAGCCAGCCTGATGATGCAATTACCATTAATTTAGTCGCAGGTTACCAACAGAGTTATAACCTCAATTTTTGGACAATGAACAAACAGAATGTAAGAACGAGGGCAAATGAAAAGGGCACGGAAACTCACCCTGGTCATCACAATCCACACGGCCAAGTACAACTTTGCCGTCTTTAAATTCCTGGGCGACACTTTCACCGGTTGACATAAAGATAGGAGCTAAATCGCGACTAAAACGACACCATTCTGCATAGAAGTTGACAAGAACGAATTCATGCGCCTTTAAAACGTCTAGAAAGTTTGCCGTATTCAGGTCGAGAACAGAGGCCCGAGATAGCCAAACAGTGAAAAGCTAAAAACAAAACCAGTTAAAAAATTATCCAAACTAATAAGAACATCCCATACATACAAGAAAGGAGCGGGATTTCAGACAAGAGATGAAAAAGCCAAGACCATGTGAAAAAAAACAACAGCATGAGTCCCAAAAAAAAAGACCATTAAAGAAATCACCAACAGAACATGTTATTACGCAGTAACTGAGTAAAATAATGATACTTTAATAACAATTCATACCAAAGTAATTGAAAAAAATGACCAAATTTCCATGTCCAATCAAAAGGCCAGAGTGCCGTTGTCATAGAACGCGCTCCACTACGTTAGCGGCAATGATTTATGTAAATAAAGCAAAAAGCTTGTTCTTTAAATAGACCTTAAACATTTTTTTGCACATTATTAGGCAAGTACGTATGTTAAATTGCATATTAAATGTGTTTTAGTGCCATATTTTCCTCCCCGGTGTATTAACACGCTCTTGCCATTAAAACTGCCAAAAAAATCTGCAGCATTATCTTGGCTTTTACTAATCAAATCGGCTTTTAATCGCTAGACTTCTCTATTTATGTTTTCTACCTTTCGTTTCCTTTCGGCTTACAAGGTAAAATAATAATCCCCTCTCCCCCGATTTTGTAAAAATGAACTTAACTCAGAACTAGTCGCTACAGCACTTATAAAGAACCCCCAACTTACCTTGCGAATTCACCACTTCAAAATAGTACCCAAACTCAATCTAAACCAAACCAGTATTGCTTAATTCCACGCTCCTAAACTTAGACGAACCAGTCCCAAGCACTGAGGAGGGGTCCCTCAATAAAAGAAGGCGTATTTATTAAGACAGATTGATCACACGTTCGTATGCAAAGGAAGTAGGAAAATTGAGCATTTCTATATAACCAGGAGATACCCACAGCCGATCATAATTTGGAGGGAATGTCAAAGGGTGTGTAGAATGATGACAGCTCTCAAAAAAAGTGCGTCAGTACCCTTAACTTGGACGCACCTTGCGGAAGCTAAAACAAAGATGCAAAAGTTAAAACGGGGAAAAAAGCATGTCAACCGCCAAATCACATCCTATCAAATCAGCGCACCATAAATCAAACGCCAGAATTAAAAGCAAATAAAGACGAATAAATTTGGTCGCATTCGTTACCCGTTTAGAGCCTCTAAACTGTAAAATTGCGTATGTTAGTCAACACCAATATCAATGCCAGTGCATTGGCTGAAAGGGGGATTACAAACCTCGTAGAGGACCTCAGCATTTGAATGCTCGACATGTCTGAATCGCTAATAGCATAGGTTCTAGCGGTGACAGAGTCCGCATTGGGATGAGCGCGGTTAAGAATTTTGAGAAATTCGCTCGTCTTGGCTCGCATTCGCATCTGCAAGTAGGCCTTCATGCATTTGATGTGGTAGTGCATGTACGTACGCATGAGGTGAATAAGGTCGATGGTTTTCGAACGATTCTGAGCGGATACGTGGCGCGGCGAAAGAACTGCAGATCAAAAGATGCATACTACTGAATTCAAAGCCTAAATGCAATTTATTATAAATAGATGGATAGATGGAC
>NW_020170478.1:248972-274950 GCF_000524195.1 Echinococcus granulosus
GATGGATGGATAGATACAGGATGGATGGATGGATGGATGGATGGATGGATGGATGGATGTGTACGGGATGAATGAATTGAATTCATATTGAATGAATCTAACATACCGAAAGTGATGTAAAAGATATTTTCACCAGAAACTGCATCCGTGCCTCGAAGCTCTTTTGGTGGATCACGATGTTGATAAATGACTTGTGGAGCTCCGTCATAACGGCGCTTTGCCTCCGAGAACTCCTGAAATGCAAAAATTATCCTCATCACGTTTAATCTTTTGAAGTCATAAATTCGTTTCTTCTCAGGAAGTTACAAAAGAATCGCTTTTGGACAGAGTTGTATGGAACTCTTCTCGGCCCCGGTATCAAAGCCCTTCCCCACTCGTACGTCTTATAAAACCCTAATGGATAACTTGGCCGCTACATTGGTGGAGGAGCTGAGAAATGCGCAATAGGTTTTACTGTTTCTGTCAAATCATGTTAATGAAGGTTTTCATCTGAATGGACCGGCAAAAGACCCCAACCACAGAGTTGTATGGAAGAGGCTTGCATCTAATTCGCCTCATGGAGCAGAGGATTGTCACCTGTGTCGCAAGAGACTGAAAACAGTCCAAATAGATGAACAAAAATACCAAGGGAGGAGAGGAGAAGGAAATCAGTAGAACATTGAGTAGAGCAGAAGTTCCCGTCAAGGTATAAAATTCCTGGACCTTCCAGAACACGCAGATGCTACACACCGATGCTCATGGCAAGGTCAAGGTCATTTAAGCCAGTGATCATCCTGGTACTCCACCTGCTCACCGTAGCATGCGGACTTGTAGACGTCCATCCACTTGAAGACGTCGTTCTCCCTCTTGATTACTCTGGTTGGAGTCTCGATGGCGACTGAAAACCCGCACCACTGAGGACACCACCGAAAACAAGAAAACGCCAGTTTTTCTCAGCCTTGTTGGAAAACCAATCCTCAGGGTGATGACACGAAGCTGTGTTATTAGTCGTCCAGTCCTTCTTGAAAGTCCCTTCCACCCTCCCCATTCTTTACAGCATCACCAACACAACGCTGCGGTGTCGCTCATATCCACTTCAGTAGTATTCCTCAACCGACGACCGATTGGCGTCAGGTGGCATCAGTGCGATGAGACCAAAGTCGAGTAAACACTGACGACTGCTTGGTTGACAAGCTACGCGAGTTGACCAATTAAGGTGGGTGCGATTACAAGCCGGTAAGTCGCTGGTGGGCTCTATCGGAAACGCCGGTGACCACGAAATCGAAAGTGTCGCTTAGCACTGCAGTCTAATTTATTGTAACGGTGTTGCTCTCGTATCCCGTCTTGCCTTAGCACTAGGCAATTTGATGCCTACCAAAAGTCATCATTAAAACAGAATTGGGGGAGGCAAGAATGCCAACAGTTCAGAGGTCATTTTGGCACGCAATTTCAGTTCACTTGTTCCACGCCGATACCACTGAAAGTGCCTTGTAAGGAGAGACAAGTAGGACAAGGGAGAACACCGATTAGTCAGTTCTCTGGAAGAAATGCTAGAGGGGAAGGTTCAACCATTAACTTAAACAATTCTAGGCGTTAAAGTGTACGACAGTCTACAGTCGATCAACTTGTGGATGAATCAAAAATGAGGTCTAAGTGGACCTCTTTGTTGATTCGATTACTGTCAGTTGTTAAGGCGTCTTCTTTAGAAGGTCCCAGATCCCCTGTAGACATTAGTTGGCTTCAAATTTGGCAGTAGAATCACATGGAATGAGGTACCAACGCCCCCTGGTGACCACGTCCGAAAGATTACCTTCACTAACCCCATTTTCACACATTCATGAGCATCAGTAGCACGTCGTCAAGAAAATTTGCACCTCTCCAACATCAAAATTGCTGCCTCAAGGATGAGTACAACCAACTCTGTTTGCCGAGGCTCACATTCTTGTTATGCCTAAGACTCCAGTGGAAAAAGTTTGATTAAGCCTTTAGAGGTAGTTTAAAGGATTTCAGGTTATGCGTTTAAAACGATATCATCTGAAGCCGTACCTGAAGGAAGACCTTGCCCAGAACAATATCGTGTGGATCCTTAAATCGAGTGCTGAAGATGACAGTCACACGATCTGACATGGCTTGGACGAACCTAAAGGAGAAGGGATAAAGGATGAGGGTCAGAGGATTAGCGCATTTCTAACATAACACCAAGAATCACTTTTGAGCGGATTCAACGATCATAGAATGGAGAAAGTAGGGATTATATTTCTAGACACTTTTCCATTTCAAGCTTAGCAACCGATGCTTCACTGAGTAATTATCTGATCAAAAGCTACCCATTTATTAACGATTAACGTAACCGTTTAAGGTAACGGACTAGGGAAACTTACATTGTCTCATCAGAACGGAAGTGGATAGTTCCCTGGAGAATTTTAGCCGAGGGTGAAGAAGCATTAGCCACCTGATAGTCGAAGAAATGCTCAAACACGCTGGCAAAACAATTTCGACGAAGTAAGGCGGCTTTTGTGGCAAGAGCTTCCAAGTTATCTGGCAGATGGTTGCAGTCGAATTGCAGAGTGACCGAAGTACCCGATTCTGCTCCAGGCTTTAGGTAACTTCCATATTCCCTAACAAGAACCTTTCATACGAAAAATTGGACATTAGACAAAGGTAAAAAACCTTAGAGTCGCCAAATTTTTCAATTTCCTTGTAGAAGGAAAGTGAAATGCTGACGGTGAGGATATTACTATCGGGTTTTCGGACAATAGAGTAGAGTATGCCATCGAAATCCGCTACATTGTCATTAATGTCAGCAACTGTTTGGAATCTAAAAGAGTAAAATACGCAGTTAAAAAATCAACTAAACACGTTGAACTACATGATTTTTATAGATGACACTGATAAATTAGTCAAATATATTACTTATCAGGATATTGGAGGTGATTCTTGTAGGCTTGAAGCTGAGCAAGAACAACGTCTCTCACAGCCGAGTGAAAGGGTTCAATAAGGATCATTACGAATGTTAGAAAAAGAGTAAAAAACTTGACACAGGAACCCGCGGAAATGAGAAAACTCGAAAAGCTGCTTAATTACATTATAACTTAAAACAAACTCTTAAAAAATGATTAAAATTGATATAAGCATAGTAGCATAATGCAAGCATATCAGCTGAGGCGATTACGACACTTAAACTGCCATAGTAAAACCTTTTAGTCGGCGATTTTATGTACTGGAGATGTGCAATAAATTAATAGATTTTATGCGCAAAATTGAGGTAGAGAAAACGAGTACCTCAAAAAGTATGTAAAGCCAAATAAATAGCGAAAACAGCTCTATAGGGAATTGCGTGTAAGTAAAATGCAAAAATTTTTGTGTGAATAAAAGGAATGCGAAGGATGTTAGTTTACGTCTCGGGTCTAGTAAAGGGGCCACTATAGCGCTGCTTTCAATGCCTTATACCTCAAAAGTTAATACTGCGGCACATCAAATATGCATACTTTGCCCAAATACTATGTTTTCAGCCGTGGGCAGGGAGGCCACGGGACGGTGCGTGCAAATTGCCACCTCAAGTAAACGGTTTATGCAAAATACCCGGAAGGACATAGTGCAATTTGTAATAAATTAAATGTTTAAATGTTGCTATTTGCGTAGGATCACTTTGTTCCGCAGCAGCAGTGTCTTCACTTTGTAGACTGTGCCTTGGTTCATGCCCGTAGCCCAGTCCTTTCCGTAGATCAAACGCATGCATTTTATTTAAGCTTGACTGCCTTTAAAATACAGTATCTAAAAGTTTAACAGCATTTTATAGCGTTTCCATTAATGGGTACTTAAATATCAGAATACCTAATACTCTCTAGTACAACGTTCACTTCTTACCAACAAATGGATTCTTGAGTAAAATGCTATAATATAAAAATGAAAAAATTGGTAGGTGTCTATTTAATGCAGTACTTCGGGGTTCATTTAAATAAAACTATTTTCAAAATATCTGAGTGTAGCGTATAATATAATACTTTTCAGCCGAACAAAACAATACATTAAGTGCATTTAGTAATTTTATTGCAAAGCCAAAAGTAGCAAGTTCGAGATAGCGAAGTCGCTTTTCCTAGTTTTCCCACATTTATTGCAGGCCCTGCCGACCTTGCGGCATCTTTAAAGAGTAGTAAGGAGCTAATTTTGCGCGGTATTTTATTATTCTTTATCCGATAATGTCGTAAGGTGAGTCTATGGGAGGCTAAACCCTTTTAAAATTGTAATCTAAGAACATATCCCATGGACCGTTTATTGTTTTATTTTAATGTAACATCGTTTCGAGCTTTTATGCGAATTTTTTAATGATTTTTAGGCTGTTGGTTCTGGTTGAAGCTTTTTAGTTTTTTACCATGCCTACCTTTAAATAAAATGCTTTCATGCTCTTTTTTATAATTGCCTTTATTTTCGAAGGTTTACCTTTTTTCATCTAATAATTTGTGCAGTTGTGCACGTTTTACAAATTTCGTTCTATTTTTGAAGTGAATATCAATCACATATTATTATTAAAGCGAAAAATTTTGCACTGCGATATTTTTATTTTTAGGTGGCTTTTAGATCCAAATGAACTCCACACTATTCGTTACCAGCGAAAGCACTAAAGATTTGGGTACTTTTGCAACCACTGACATTGCTGATGGCCTGGGAAATATAACTACTTATTCCGCCTCATACAACCATGTTTTTGCCGGACTAACCTCCGTCTTTCTCACCATCTATATTCTGATTATTTTGGGCTTCCTTGTCGGGCATTTTCGACTCCTTTCCAAGGCCCAGGCACGTGGATTTGGTCGCTTCGTTTATCGATATGCCATTTCGGCCATTCTCTTTACAGTAAGCACTTGCTCTCTTTTTAAGAAGACTTGGAATTTTAAGAGTACCTTGCATCGCCATTGACTTTTATACTTAGATTCGATGTACAACTATTTTTAAAACGACACCTTGGTAACCAATACTCCTGCAGCACCTTCTTGTTATTGATAAAAGCAAATGCGAAAGGAAATATGAAATCGACACTTTATACTGCTAAGGGTGCCTAATATAAATGGCCAAAATTTAAAAGGACTAAATTTATTATTCGAGTGGAATTTGTTGCTATAAATCAATGCACTAATGTAATCTAAGGTCTAAAAAATGCAAATTATGATTGAAAACAGGGAGAATTGACCAAAGTATATGAATGAATGGATGAAGGGATGGATCCAGGATGGATGGATTAGGGATCCATCCAAGTCCACCCAACTCGTCTATCAACTTTAATCCTCAATTTCATCTCTTGGACCTGCATACCCCCATCTTTCTTAAGTCCTTCCACCGTGGATCCATTCTTTCCTTACAGATTCATTCATTTTGCGGTCATGTAAGCGCCCCTTCATCCTTTCATTCCATCCATTTACTCCATCTCTTTGCTTTTGAATCATTGTCTTTTATTTAACTGTTTCTGCAAGCCTATTGTCGGAGGATCCTTAAACCTCCCCCGCCCCCAATACGTCATCGTAAACCATTCCACGTAAATACAGGTCGTTTAATTCACGTGTTGACCAAAGTAAAATCTACTTTGGAATCACTAAAAATACAAACATTAAAAAGGCGTGGCCGCCTAAGATGTCAAAATTTCACTATCTCACGGTGTGCGGACCCATTGAGGCCTTGGAAATGCCCGTTGGATGCAATGATGAATTTACCTCAACAATTTACCTGATTTTGACCGCTAGTCCGTGGTATCCACATCCACTGGCCCATTCGTCCAGTCCATGCACGTCTGTGGGTAAAAGCTTCAGTAGTGCATTCAGGACCTGCTAATTTAAACGTCATTCCTTCCATCCCGTACCCATCCACTCCATATTTGTCCATCCCGTATCCATCCATCTGTTTTTTGCGGCCAATACTTCATTAGTGTAATAAAATGCAAAACCTTGTCCTCTCATTTCCTTCTCTTATTCGCTTAGAAATCATTTCTTCAAGGACGTCTGGATCACTAGACACTACAAATGCGTTCAGGAAAGACGTCACCGAGTACACACACATAGAAGGATAAGGTAGGCTTCCACTACGGTCCGCTGGCACACAAAACGTCCAGCAATGACAAGGGCGACATTAGATTCACTGTAACATTCCTCCACTCCCGCCAGTGATTTTCTTCATTTAGGCACTCAAGTTTCACCAACTACTCCCATTCACAGCTCGTAAAATCATCTCCTCCTACCTGAATTTTGTATTTATGGGTTTCTTGAAGACCAGTACTCCCCACGTACAGTTGAATGGTGGAGAAATTTCCCCTACCACCACCCAAAATGTACTTGTTTACGTCTCTTTAGCGGACTTTAGGCACAAATCTAATTTGCGTTAGTCGTTGTCACTTTCATGACGCCCACCTGGTACTACTCGAAGTGGTGTAAAAGGCGTCTTGGCTTGTGTCAGCCTATGACAGGTGAAAAAGGATGTCTGTGCTCCTCATCACAACGTCACGATCTACATGTGCACGGCAACATGACACCGCAATTGCTTATGCCCCCTATCTGTGTGCTCTTAAGGATGCCATGTCAGTTCTGGTCATGTTTGAAGGCCTTTGCTACGCCTGGACGGTTGATTTGTCAGGTCTGCTCCACTTTCTAAGCAAGCAATGGGAGGATTGTGTTTACCGCCTCCTTCCAAGTCAAGTGACAACCCTTTCACCTGTTGTGATAGTTCTTTTGTTGCATCACCAAACTATTTTCCGCTTTGATCTATTCCTCGACAAACATCATCTGTGAGGCTGATCTGAGCTTTGATGTTGACAACCCCTCGATCACCAAATCGGCGTCATGAAACGAGCAATGCCATAGAAACGGAGCATTTTTTTTTTCAAGAAATAAAACCTACGTATTGCGACAACTTAAGGCTGTTGGAATTAATTTAAGTCAGCCTAAATAATAAAATTCTCTTCTAACTTTTTAGTCATAAATTGCTAACCACACAGGGTCACAAATCCTCCCCCCCCCCCCCCTAATAACCCTCGAGGCGCCATGTGGGTAATTACCTCCCATTATATGGCTTTAAAACCCTCCTTCCAGTTTACTTTACAAATTGCCTATTAACCCTTACCTAAGTGAACTCATTTCTGTCATAAATTTTCTTTTCATTGGTCTCCCCAAATTTTACCACACCCTCTTGTTGTGTGTGTGTTGGTGTGAATGGAGCTGGATTGAGTGAGTCACACCGGTGGAGGCGATACACACATTGGTGTTGATGTAACTCTTCACTTTTTTGTTATTGAGAGTCCAGGCTACCTAATATTGTATGCTAAAACAGTTCTTCTGTCTACGCCTCTTTCTACTCCTTGCATGCCACAGCCCTTAAACCAGTTCTCGGTTTGTAGCACTCAAATAGCTTAACGGGAAGCAATTCCGTCGTACCAATGCAACTTAAGTAATAAAAATCCTTTTTTCGTTTCTTTTGTGGAAAAATTCTGACTAGAAATTGTTAAGGAATTATTATAACTAGAGATATTCTACTGCGACTATGTGGCCGCTGAAATTGTAATAAGTAGCAGCATCCACCAAAACGGGTACATGCTTCACAGGAGAGAGGAGGAAAGAGAGAAATATGCCACGCTTATACTACCATGCTGTGGTTCAGGCGGTGCTCGAAACGTCGCTGAAAACGTACCAAGTCATGCGAATCAGGAAGTACCGAGAAGCGGGGGTAATCCACGCCATCGTGGGTGCTGTATCGCGCGGACGTAAAACCTTGAAGCAGTTAAACAAACAAACAAATTTTTCTTCTGGTTGACTGATTGGCTCTTTACTTGCATAGACGACAATGACAATTCGTCTGGAAGCGATTCAATGGCAAGCCATCTGGTCGATATTCATCGCCCGACTACTGATGTTCTTCGTCTCGACGATTGCCTGCTTAGTGATTTCGCGAGGTCAATTGTTAGGTCTCTCTGCCATCGTCAGTCTTCTGCTGACCGATTCCAACGATATCGCTGTGATGTATCCTACCTGTGAGTTCACAGTTGCTTGTTTACTTTATTAGCTCTTGCCATCTTGGGAAAGGGCTGGAAAACCCATTTCCGGTCCCCATAAGCCTAGCCTGAAGGCTGATTAATGGGAAATTAGGAAATTAAGTGTGTGTGGTAACCTCTACGATTCCCCTTCTGCTTCGGCGGTCACAGAATTGAAACATTAATCGCGGGATCACAAGCAAAGTTCATGCCATGGAACCATCGACTGCAGCTAGAATGCATTGCGATTCAACGCCTGGATTTCAGCTGGATTCGTTCATTCGTCTACTTGAAGAATGTTGATTGACACCCAACAATGTGTCAGACGCTTTTTCTGCGTGAATATGTCTACCTAGTGCCTTGAAGTCGTTTTTCGACTTCGTTCCTTTGTTGGATCCCGTCGTCAGTTCTCCTCTATTCGACCGCGCCTCTAGGGCTGCGGAATCCAATAAATTCTAAAACTTTATCTAAAAATCATTGGTCAGTGACCCTTACATTACTCTTGGTTGGAATGGAATTGGGTAGGTGACAGGAGTCGACGCGGCTTTGACAACCCTCTTCCTCCCAAGTCTCCACACAATCATCCACTCTCAATGGACGTAAGGCTCTACAGCGGTTCGGTGTGATATTCGTCTGTCAGAGATACTCCCGCAGAGGCAACAATGCATACAACTCTAGGAAAAATTTCTTTTCTAGGGTTAAAATGCTATTTCCAGGGGTGAAATGGGCTGAAAAGCCCCGCAGATTTGATGTCAAATTCTAAATTTTCCCCAAGTCAGTCATTCCCACTCCTGACTCTTAGCTTCAGAAAACACCCACATATGGTGGCACCCTTCACGCCATTCAAAACAGTCCTTCGGCTTTAAGACCTGTTTTAATTTGTTTTCACAAAGGTGTGTTTATTTTAAAAGACAGACCACTTGAAGATGCTAATGGGGGTAAAATTCGGTCAAGGCCCGGCGGCACTTATGCGGGTCAGTTTTTAGCCTCAACTGAACTGAGGGTCAGTTTTAGCAAGAAAACTAACCTTGATTTACAAAAACAAGGGCAAGTTTTGGCAAATGCTGTTGAACTAATCACATTAATCGCCTGGGTAGCGCGCAAAGTAAAACACGAATCATGGCCAAAAGTGCACTTGAATTGCATACATCTTGCCGTGTCGACCAATCAGAAGGCTGGACGGCCAAAGGGTCGCTGCGCGTTTGTCTGTTGTAATTTCAAAACGCATTTGACGAAGTGGAAAATAAATGAGCAGGAGTAACTTATTTTTTGTGGTAAAAAAGTGAATTCGAATCCTATTTTTTAACCCGTATTCAGTAAAATGTAGGTAAACGGGTAGCTAGCTGTTGTGTTTGGCTGATGGCTTTCTGCACTTTTCAGAGAATGCTTTCTTTGAAAGTTTTGTAATTACGCATGAAAATGTGGGTAAAAGTGATTTAAAGATGTGCAATTTAATCGGCCTACCTTCAGGGGGGGGGCAGTTTATCAGATGACTAGGTAAAGGCGCCAAAAAACTGTTTTGTAGCGATGGATGGTTCGAGTGGGCTTTCGGGTTCTCGAGTTTATCGCCTCAAAGTGCACTCGCAGTGTACTTGGCAGGCGTAATGTCATGCACCGCAATGAGAAGTTCATAAGAAGTACAATCATTTACATCCACCTCATCCGGTTCCTAATCGAACGATTCTGATGTTGGCAAAAGTGACAAGTTCCACCAAGCTGATGTGATTTCACCCTGTCCGCTTTTTGCGCCAATTCAAACTCGGTCGCAGGGATGTTCAGGAAGGTTCTCGTACAATATTTTGTAGCTTTTTCAAGGATGAAGATGAAGGTAGAGTAAAGTGGAGCGGCATGGAAGCGTACGGTTTAGGATCAAGTAGCACTGGAAATAATCTAATTCTAGTGATCATTCACCCGCTCACTCCACTTGAAGCCAAGTGCATCCCACACCGCATGCCATCCTAGTGTTCAATGCTGACACAAGTAGTTTGCCCTCACATCAATTGGGAAGCGAAAGTGGTGTTGAAGACTAAGTCAGGCTGTGAATCCACAATTGCCTGCATGCCACTTCTGTGGAAGATGGACAGGGAGAACTTCTCATGGAGGCTGACCGAGATTAGCCAATCTGTGGGAGGATCTCATGAGATGGCTTTGGAGGGAGATGCTGCCTTCCGCAGCCCCCAACTGATTCGCCTTCTACTTTTGATGAACAGTTTTTCTTGACACTAGTCAATTGCAGAAGCATTAGGTCACGAGACCACCTCGTAATGGCAACTTTCCCAATCTACAGTTCAAATCCTTCATCCAAGCATGGCCAAACACTGTTGCATTGTTGTTGCCCTCCAAATCCTCCTCCTTAAACCAATCGCATTTCTCCTCCTTGAAATGAACGTCTTCCGTGAACGGCGGATGATTCAGAGGCATGCTACTCTTACCTCCGCCTCCTCCTCATCGCCTCGCATGACCTTGAGGACTCTGTTTAAGGTCAGCACTGTTTGTTTTTATGCGTGATTGCGTCACGTGTGTTCTTTGTGCCCCTGAAGTTCGAATACAAAAGAAAATTAAACCGATTACTCCATTTGGATCCACCCTAGAGGGGTCTTGACATGTCATTCGATTGCGCCAATTCTAAAGGGAAATAGGTAAACTTTGTCAAGACTCTTTATGGGGTAAACGCTCTGTGAATCGCTTATTTCTTTGTGTGGGAGGTTCGCATAACTTTTTGTTCCCTTCCGATGACGCTTTGCGTCAAACTGACATTTTTGGCTGCCCCCTCAATCAGCCCACTATGGGAGAAGACTACCTAGGTGAGGTGTTGTTAATTCTCAATCAAATTATTGACAGCTGAGTAAAAATCGGAAGTTTTTCTTGAAATAATGAGTAAATAATCTAAATATGTCCTTTTAATTCTCAGACAATCGGATATGTTGACAACTAACCCGCTCCGTACAAATGATGCGCCCCTCGCGGCGATGCACTTAAACAACCAATTGTCCTTTATTTTAGATATTGTGCCAAATACTGTTGGATCCACAGCTCATCGCCTTCTGTCTCGGCTTGATCTGCAATGTGGCGTTTCGAAACCGTCCGCCCATCTCCCTCACCCACTTTGGGAATACCTTTGGTAGGTTCCCCCGCCGCCAGCTCGGAGGACGTAGCGATTAAGCCCCAACAGTGGCCCCATGAGCTACACGAAACTAGACTCCTAATTGCTGTGTGAATTTTCTCGGTGCAGGTACACCCGAGATCACTCGATTTGGTGTCCTTGAGATGAAAATAAATGTGAAGGCAGTAATTTCCTCCGATTTGCCAGCATAAAACATCAAATACGACCCATTTTATATAATCACCTCAATTAAAAAAGGAGGTTCAGAAAAGGCAAGCTGTAAAAGTTGCATTTTCGACGATTTTTGCCTAGTTTATGCACGCACTAATTAATCGCCTATCCCTTGGAGGTTGAAGTTGGTTCCATTGGTTAGCTTTGAGACGCGCAATGAATAAAAGCATCACCACGATGCCGTCAAAATAGTGCCTAGGGTGTTTCCAGCACCCTCATAGGCTCCATGTACGTAAAAATAGCGTCATAATTAACGAACTAATCCGTGGGATTATTAGTAGCTGCGCCTGAAAAAAGCCGCTCCAAAGTCTTACGGGTTGACTTTCCATTTCAGATGTGGCTTTCACCTCCTGCGCACTATTCTACCTCGGCTTGGTCTGCGTAAATGCTGGCACCAACATTTCAGCCATGGAAAAACCCCTGCTAACCATCGTTCTTTCACTCAAAGTGTTAGTTTCTACTGAAATAGCATTTAAGTAGACTATCACAGTAACTGATCGAACGGGACTACTGCTAGAAATTTGCAATTAATCTGAGCTTGTCTTGGGAAAAGGAATAATTAATTCGACAGAAATAAAAAGAATTATGATTAGCTGGGACATTCTCGTTACACATTGATCGAACATGCCCATCCCCTCATTGCCCCCTCTTCTCCCTACTTTTAGGCTAGTTATGCCAATTCTCGCAATAAAGCTCTACAACCTCTTTCCGACCCATGTTCAAGGGGATGCCACGGGAACATTTGTCCTCCTCTACTCTCTAGCTCCGACTAGAGCTACCCTCCTGTCACTTGCATCAAGGTACGCCGTCGCTCCCAATCTTGTAAGTAATCTGTCAGTATTTTCACCGGTCAGTGCGAGAGCAAAGGAGATGGGTGTCGCGATAAAGCCCTTTAATTATGGTCTCCTGTTTCACGTACACTTCCGAGGTGTCTATCACCAACATAAAGGCATATCACATCGTGAAGATGCAACAGAGATGAGCCGTTTTACGGCAGTCCTCTTCTTCATCTTCGTCACCCATCCATCCACACACTTCCACCGACTCACCCACCCAATGCTCTTGCATGCTCCCTTGTCAAGGTGACTGAGGTGGTGTGCTTCAAGCGGTGTAACGGTGACCGAAGACGCCAACTACAAATGTGCCTGCACAACAGGTTGGAGCAGGTTTTCAACTAGGTGAATGTATCTGTCACTTCCATGGTAACGTTGCTGCAGGCAACAGTTACCTCATCACTTAAACCAGAGACACAGCATCAGTGACATTTTGGATGATTAGAGTGCGCTAATATGGACATGTCCTCTTGTCCCATGCCCACTTCCAGCGCATGACACGCTTCGCGTGACCTTGATAACGAACCAACCAGCCTTCTACTTTCTCCAGATTAACAAGAGGCCGCCAAGGCTGCATACTTTTGTCTATTCTTAGACAGCTCCGTCATAATTCACCTTGGAGACTATTTTAGGAGGAAAGATGAGAGACAAGCCAAATCCATGTAATTGCAAGCCAGCACCGTCCTTAGCTCTATTCGCCACTGCAACTAGTTGACTCCATTATATGTATTAACTCGGTAGTGAGGTCCTCCTCACCGATGTTTGGGTTACTTCTAAAGAGTTACATAATTACCGACTGTCAAATTCGTACTCAACTAAGTATTGACAAGCACCGCCGTGAGCTTTGTTGTTACCCTTGTCTCATGCATTACCTTTCACCCTGCAATCGGCCTCTGAGATTACAGGCAGGACGGTGCTGCAAGCTTTCACTAATCGGGTTCACGTGACTGTGATACTAATCCAATTTTATGATATTGAGGATGAAATAATCTTATGCATCACCCTAGAATGAAGTGTTCACGATGACCTTGGTGTGTGATCGTGATATTAGAGAGGTGGAGGAGCATGAATACCAGTTCAGGCTAAAATTTGACCTGGCTAAGATTTGTGGCAACAAAGTGAGTAGACTTTGGGAAAAAATTAGCCCATGCGATCAATGGTAGCGAACTAGCAGGGACTATTTACTTTGAGGAAGGAAAATCCTGACTACTTTTGTGCCTGTAAAATAAAATAAAGCCAAGTTTGGTATTACCCAACAGTGTCTAACATATGTGCGATTTGCACTTTGCATTAAAAAAACCCATTTTAGTATCCTCCCTTGGAGCTTGAGAAGATAGACCCTATAAGATAGTGCCAAGTGATAATCAGGTGTGGGCGTTATCGATACCCAAATAAAATCAGGTGCTTTACATGAGCCACTTAACCAAAATACACGTCTCAATAGGCAGCAAAAAAATCTTTCATGTGTCTCCTCTCTAATACTTACCCCTAAAGAAGTGGGGAAATTTTCTCCCATATACAGTGAAATTAACTGTATTTCACACTGTCAGTAGTGTTTAAAATGCTATTAACTCTCTACATATGACCAGCTAGAATTATCAGTCAACTCAGTGTATCAGCCAAAATGAAAGAAGATGTCTTAAACTTAATGACCCGATATGATATAGGAATAAAACTAGTAAAAAACTATTTGTTTAATATTTTCCTTCTCTGAATATGACCTTGAAGACAAACGATATCCTTTTCCAATCAAAGGCACCGTAAATTGTTAATGAGAAATCGCGTCTCCAGGGTAATCGGCCACCTAATACTTAACGGCCTGATTTATATAAAGCGAAACAAATTTGCCCACTTTACAATTAATAAACTTGGGAAAGTCACCGGTTCTTCATTTTCAATGTGACTAATGTGTCAAAACCTTTATCGAATCAGATCGAACATTTCACTATCACTTGTCTAGGAGGTATGAAACGTAGCCAATGAAGTAGTCATATAGCTTTCCTTTCAGAATATTTTCTTAAGAGATTATCGATCACTACCCTGGGGCATTACCGCAATTATACAATTCCAATTTTGATTTCGGGTTTTTGAGTGGAATCAAACGTTCCATTTTGAATTAATTACCCGATTTTGAATGACACTTAACAAGACGCTCAGATCTTGCGGAAGCGTACAATTCGTGTTTAATGACGTCAATGTCATTTGTAAGCGCTAAGGTAGCAGTTATTCACTATTCACCCTTTCGATATGTATACATTTATATGAGCTCAAAAACCTTAAAGTTTCATTGTATTTCCAGGTGGGAAATAGCATCAGAATTGGGACCATCCTCTTCTTTCCTTGCCTTTTCGCCTATGAATGCATCCTTTACTTGCTCTCAGCAGATCCCTCCATCTATGCGCACTTTCTTGAAAAAACGGCCGTTTTTGTCTCCTGGGTTAGTCTTATTACTGGGGTAAGTGCCTCACCGATTATTTTATTTGGTTGATTTATTCCTGTCACAACAAATATCCCCGAATTATTGGCCTGTTATTATAAGAAATGGATCCTGATTCTATTTTGGCAAGTACTTCAGCCAACAAATTAGCATTCATCTGGTGGTTATTAGGCGAAGTTTGATAAAGTCTAGGGCTATTGTTGTTCATGCCAGGTCGGTATTTTTAGTTATCTTGAAGACAGAACAAAAGTGATTGTAGGAGCTGCAGTAATTCCGCATTTTTCGGCACTATCGCCACCCATATTTGTACATCTGCTTCAGTAGAGCTTAATTAATGTCTTTAGAGCGGCTTTGCTACAGAACCACTCGTCAGTACCACCGAAATACCGTAAGACGTTTTGGTGCTTCAGTTTTGGTACAGTACTGTTTAAGATTTGTTTATTTAGCTAAAATTGGGTGTTCCACACGCTGGGCTTTCTCTATCGTGGTCGAGATCATCATTACCGTTTAGATGGCAAATTGTCTTTAAAACATTTTTGAGTAGGCATCTGTCAGACTTTGCAACTTCCTTATCTAAAAAAGTTCACCTTCATCACCTTGCTCCATTTCTCTCTTATTTGAGGGAGATTTTCTTATTTTTTTATCTCTTGCAGCTATGGACGAGGGTGGTGTTTCTAGCTGGTCGTAAAATGGCTCTAATGCCGCACAGATTCGTGATCTGCTATCTGGATTGCACCTTATTTACCACCAACATTGTCGTTTTGAGCGCACTCTTCAAGTCTTGGATATATGGTAAGAGATTCGTATAATATTTTACATTGCAAAACAATCACTGCTAAGTTGAAAATTAAGCTTTTTTAGTATTCACCAAAAAAGGGGAGGTTCCCACCGAATGATGGTAGCATCGTCCGGTTGACGTGGTTAAAAGTCCTGTTGAACACACGGATTACAAGGCAGAGGATATGTAGCTGATATCCACCTTCATTCGTCAAAAAGCTCTTCAGTACGGTAAAACGGATCCAGCCCTTGAGTCAATAGATTTCCTAGCTAGTGATCCACTACGGTGAACAGAAAAGTCAAAATCTCTCACACGAATTATTTATCAAGTTTTCTACGATATTATACCCGAATTCAAACCTACCAATTGCTCCGAAAACAAGACCACTTGAAGCCTCTTACTTGGAGACATTCTAAGGGGAACTTCTCCATCCTATGTCTCGAATTGTTGACCTTTCAGCCCAAACATCGAGTCCACTGGACATATGTTGGGCATGACCACCTAGTCTTGGAAGAATCTTGACCAAATGAAGAAAACGAATGCACTGATTGCAAAAGAACTGAAGTTACAAGCTCAATTTACTTGTCATCCCTTCTCCCAAAATTGTCCTCAATTTGAGTAGTATATTTATCTTTTAACTCATGAACTTGTCTAAGAATAGGCGAAAGTACATTGCCATATCATCATTTTGTTAACTTAGGGGCGACTAAGAGCCATTTTGCTTGTGCCCCACCTTCCTTCTCGCGATGGCAGACAGGCGAAATAGTGGCTACTGTTGTTTACTCAAAAGCGTTTGTTTGAACAGTAACAGTTAATTTTCCGACCGAACTGACTTTGCCAAGAAGAAAGAAACCGTGAGATGTCATGACTTAGAAATGGGTCTTTGTGGCCTCAACGAGGGCTGGTTAGTACATTGTCAAGGTCACTCAAAGTGAATTATTCCCAGGGATTTGGCATGAGACTAAGGCATGGGACAATATCAGTGACCTCTGGTGACACAAAATGTCATGGACGAGATGGAATCATCCACCTACAAAAAATATGCTCAAACATGCTGCGCAGGGGGATTTGTCACTGTCGTTGTCACCGTTGTGCTACCTGGACTTGTCAAGGAGGCTTGCAATGTCATTTTTTGGTGGATGGGTGGGTGGATGTGTAGAGGGCTAAATGTAATTTCCTCGGTACCGATCTTCTACCTCCTTTACAAGGTTGGGATACAGCTGTCTTTAAATTTTAATACTTGATGGCATCCCTAGCAGTACCTCAGATGCCACAGTGGTGGCAGCGCGGTCGAATAGGTCTGACAGCTTTTACTGATTGTCAAGATTGTGGTGTCTTCAGCCGGCAGTTAGCAGTAGACTCGCATCTTGGTACGTCAGAGAGTTCCTCTAGAAGAGAGGCATCAGCTCTGAAGGAACTGGGTTTTTTGACACGCACTACTAAAGATGCATCCTAGTTTTAATCTTCCATCACAATCAGGAACGATACAAGGTCTGAATTGGGCGAATCGTCCATAATGAAGTGGAGCAGTGGACTGTGTATGAAGGCTGGGGATAGCTCAATCAGGCGTCTAGACAGTTCCAAAATGGTGCTGAAACCTAAGTCCCCTGATAGAGAAAACTTGATATCTTCTGTTTTAGATCCAACAGCACGCATCACATTGACCGACTACATCAAATTCTCCTTCTACCTCTCCGCCTATTACTGTACTCGCATGTGGACGGCCTTCATCTGCATTGGAATGCTGATTCAACAACGTGAGGCTAGACTGATGCCACGACGAAATCGCACCGTCTTCTACATCTTCGGCCTGTTGTAAGTCACTCAGTCAAAGTGCGTAACCTCAGGGGTAGTGTCTGGAGCGCCTCTCCAAAATCCATGGTTTTCGGTCTTGATCTGAGCATTATCGTAATCACCCTTCCATGTCGTCCATTCCAACAGTCGCCAAGGTGACAAGACTCAGGCATGAGATAGAATGGGGATCATGTGCTAGGCTGTGCTGAGAGTTAAGCAATTTTTGACTACGAGTACATTCCATATGCCGGAAATTTCTCACGGAATTGCTTACCGAAGGACATCACACCTCCGTACCCGTTTTTCTCGGATTTCGCCTCACTTTCCTTCCCACTTCACACTACTTAGACACCCACAGCAACACGCTTGCAAGCAGTTCTTCACCACCGAGGACTGTGGATCCACAACACCTAGCTTGCAACTTCTATGAATGTTGTGTACAAGGAGACTTCCTCCTATTGGATGATCTTGATTATTCAGTCAGTGGAAGGAAAGTGACGTGAGGAGGTGTTTACCAAAAAGGTGGTATGGGGTGGCTTGAAAGGGTACGTGATTGAATCGGAGGGTGCTGCTGCCTCACTCTTGGTCTAACCTTCCATAGTTGCCTTAAACTTCTCTTAGTACTGATGGGCGTCTAGTCTTGATTTGTGGTTCTATTGGCGAAGCAATTGAAATCACAACTGAGGTTATTTCAATGGAGGGGTCACTGAAGAAGCTACTGATTGTCACTTATGAAAACTACATCTACTTGAAGAAAACAAAGATTCGACCTTGTTTTTGATTTGCTAGAAAATAATTGTTGCCACTTCTATTTTAGGGCACCAATCCTCCTCACTGTTTCCATGAAAATCATTTCCCATGATGTTCGGCACCAAGACGTCAACCCATTCTATCGATATGGAACGGTGCAGGTAAGTAGAAACATACTGTGTTGGTAGTCAAGCTGGATAAGTTGATGAACCCAGGATGCGTGGATTGATGGATGGACGGATGGATAGGTAGATAGAACCGCTCCATTTCGTTACCGTATCAATGCCATCTAGCCACCTTTTGAAGTTATTCTTTGTTCCTCCTAAACCATGCAAGCCGTGATTCTGCGGGTGCCTCCAAAGCACTGAACTCCTGTCCCCACCTCCATAATTAGCCTTTAATGCCAACCTCGACACCGTGGTAGGTAGCAAATGTCGTCGGTCTTTCCATGGCCTTCATATCCTTAGCCTGTCAAAGTGGATGCCTTCCACGTACGACACAGGCATAAATCCATTCCAGATGTACATCATCAACCTCCCCGAAAGGGTCTTCTGAAGGAGACCGCAAGTCGAAATGCGAATATCCCATCGTGAAAACAGCTTGATTTTATTTTTGAAAACTCACTTTTTTAACTGCAAAATCCGCAAATCGGTTAGCAAAATGCGAGTAAAATACGCCTCGTGGCTTATTTAAAAATATTTTGAGGTTCAATTTAATTAAAAATTACAGCCAGTACTAATTGAGTTTTCAGTAATTTTTACATTGTAGTCATAAGGAAATTCCAAAAATCATTAATCCTTTTTTATGATTTTAGCAAAAATTTACACTGGCAGTACTTATAATCTGCTTTCTTGGATCGGTTGTTCCCCTAATCCTGCAGTTCTGCCTGAGTTCTCGGGGTAGCAAATTTCCCTGTTCTTCCAACTCCCTCGTAAGCAAGTTATTTCACTTTTTACCCTTCTCAAAAAAGGGAAAATTTGTCTTTTTTTTTAAACATGTAAACACGTTGTAACTACAGTTGTCAATTCGCCAATTTACAATTTGTGGCAGCATATCTTTAACTTGGTGGCCATTTTTGCAACAATAAATTTATTTGTTTTTTCTTTAAAAGCGTTTAACATTTTCACGCCGCAATTTCTCCAGGAGCGCTAAGAATGGCTACGCTCCCTTAGCCAATGGCAGCGCGGTCCACGAGGGTGCCGCTAAGTCGGGGACCGAGCGCCTCCTCCCGTAAGTTTGTGTCCAATTCCCTTTCTTAAATAGCGGATATCTTTAATGAAGTTTGTTCAACTTTGGTCCACTTTTGTACAGCGAAGCCATTCCACTAACAAACGATGTCGAGGGAATTGAGAAGGAGGAAGTAAATGCGGGGGTGATAGTTGACCAATCACCGACTCAGGGGGAGGACTCCGAGTCCACGGCAGATCCTAACAACAAAGATGGACAAATTCATCGACACTTTGCTGTAGTTGGTCTTAATCTTGTGGGCATGGTATTTGTGAGTCCACTTTCGTTATCTGTAGAATGATTAAAAACTATCGGGAGTGTCGAAGTGCAGGGGTTTTAATTAAGCAAATGAATTTGTAATCGTAGAGGTGCTGAAATTGAATGGGGAGCATTTACTTCGGGTTAAGCAGCCCTGTCTTTCTTTAAAAAAATGATGCCTTCGACCGTTTTAGCTCGTGTAGATCAATTGTGGACGGGGCAGTGGCATTCATTCGTAGTTTCCTTCTTTTTCACTTCTTAGGGAATGTGTGGCTGCCTTTGGAGGCTACTGGACCTGCGAATATCGACGACGGTTATTGTGTTGGAGTTTATAGATCAGGTTTTCAATTTCGGTCAGGGCTTCCTCGTCTTTTCGCTCTACGGATTGGATGTGGAATGCATCTCCAAACCACTGTTGCTGATGCAAGTCTCCTTGTTTTTTTTTTATAAAACTGACCATCCAATGTTGATTGTGTCATCTCGAGTGTGGTGAATTGTTAGGTGTGAAATGGTTACATGAGCGCAGCGGAAATCCTTGGACAGCGAAGAGTTTGTGCAGATAAGCACTTAGTTTATACACAGCCTATTTCTTTAAGGGATAAGTGGAAGAATTCTGCATGTTGTCCCTTCTGCATTCTTTCAACCATCCAATTTTTCTGTCACATTTAGCTGTTCCAAGTTTCGAGAGCGCATAACCATTTGGTTCCTGGCCCTTAAACGGCCGAGAAGACACAGAACAGAGGCTGAGTCAGGAGGGGATGAGGGCTTGCGGGTGAGAATTCCCACAAGACAGACTTCCAGTTGGAGAATTGCGGAGAGTTTTGCTCTCCTTCATCTAGACGCTTGTGTCGTCGAAATCTGCAAGCCCGTTCTGTAAGTCGCCTACCTTACCCATTATCTATCTTTCTACTGGCAGTGTATAAGTACCTCCACTTTTTTCCATCCTAACAGATTGCCAACACGGGAGGTGAAACGTGCTTTTGTGCTCGCCGATTTCCACGAGTGGCTATTAAAACGCAATATTTGCAGCAATCTGAACGAGGTGCTATCACTCCTCCTCTCCTTGGAGCTCAACGACTACGCTCGCGGCCTCAGTGTCACCTCGGTCTACGCACTCGACCCGGAGTCCTGTGAAAAGAGCGTCTTTGAATTCACCCTCCTCAACTAAGGCTCGTGTATTGTATTTTTGTGTGAGCTGCCTTTCCTTTTTTTTCTTTTTTCACTCGACACACCTTTAAAGAAGCAATTGAACAGTTGAAGTACATTTGAATTCTTCTTTTTTTTCCGTCCTTCTCGAGGTTTAAAAGTTGCACTGTTAATTATCACCAAAATTGAATTATTCGCGAGATGGCAATCATGTATTATTAAATTATTTACAAAGTGACTGTTAAATGGCATTTTGTGTGAATTTTAAGTGGCAGCGAAATTGATTTCATGGAAAAGTTGTGCACCCCGCAAATTGGGAGGGGGCGAAGTGGAGGGGACTTCTTTCAGTCTCTCACAAATAGGTGGTGTGGAGCCCCGCCCTGGTGGTCCCTCTACCCTCCTGGGAGGTGGATGTGATGCTACTGGTATTCTAAGCGGACCACCAGCAGGTGGGGGCGTGGGGGAGAGGAGGTATCTAAAATCTTGAGAAAATCACGGCAGGAGGTCCGCCGGGGCCATTTAGGGGATCACGACCAGCGCGTTCCAGCTTCTGCAGGTCTAAAAATCCGGTACCTCAGGTTCCGAGAAGGAAAGAATGACATAGTTGAAGGAGCATGGAGGTAATGTAGCCTCCTCAGGCATTTCCGAGGTGTGGAAGAATGGTTTTGCCTTTGTCTGGAGAAGAAATGACGCAAGGCATGGTGGGGAGTTCACATCGCCCACTACTAGCAGGACCTGACATTTGACCCTTGAACGTGCCAAACCTGGCACCTTTGACACTCTTCCTGTGGTGGTGTAATTAAGTGATGGAATTCCTCCAACAGTAAATTTATTACTCTGTTGTTATGACCCGCTTCGGTTTCTGGACAGTCGTCATGATTGATGATCGCCATTACGCCCTAATGATGGTTTTAGTGGAGTAGGCCAGACAGAAAATTCTTTTTTTCTCCTCTCTTGGGGAAAAAAAGAAACGCGTCATGAAGTAGGAAAGTAATTCCCAGCTGTTGGAATCTAACTGGAGGCACATCGATAGGCCAGGTGACCGCAAACTTTAAAGGGCATCCGTTGCAGTCATCGAACCGGTTTTAACCAATCGCCATCTCTCGGTGTCATGATTTAATCGTCATCCACGGCGCCTTCAACTGTTGCCGGGGCCTTCTTCACAGGTGATCACGGCGTCGACGATGGAATTGTGCTGCAGTGAGAAGACTTCGCATTGCTGTAGTGCCTCGAGTTGTTCCACGTGTGTTGGAGGCGAGGCCTGAGGGCTGATCTACAACGGCATTGCAAGTTACCACTGCCTTCCAAAGAAGGTACAAGTCAATCGCAATCTCCACAAATGCCTTCTTTTCGCCATTCCTACCTGCGTTTAATTTCCTGCCTCCCGGGTGAGGAACTTCAGTATCCTCCTTCCACTCCCACAGGTAGGATTTCCAGTAAGAGGGATGAGATGGCGGTGCGCTGACTGGTCTTGAAGAAGACCCTTCACCATCCGCTCGCGTTGTACTGGGAAGACGGGTCTTCACCGTAGTTGTTGACCCCTCGGGAAAAACAAAAGTTCGCATAGTGACGGCTAGTATCCGCATTCCGTCACCCAGGCACGGTTCCTCCTGTAGGATGAAGTGCTGCCTGCCCTGGAAGTGTCAGGTGGGGTGGTGGATCGTTGGGGCGGGGGGAAGGGGGACTTGCCAATGATTTGTTCGTTCTCCAAATGCCATTTGTCATCACAAGTCAGGGCAGGAAACAATCCACGCTTCCCTGTGCGTTTTTTGAAGGTGGAGGAATAGGTTAGTGGTCCTCGCCGTTGAATGCCACGGTAATTTAAGTTCACTAGGGGGAGAAGAGTAGCCTCTTCAAGGAGCGTGATGGGTCTTGGCGGTACCTCCCATTCCCCCGGGCGTCATCAACTCTGTGCCACAAGCCACTGGAAGAGCATCCATGGAGCCGAGGTGGATTCGCCTAGCGGAGTAGACCATCTCTTTCGAATCACCTCGGACGATAGGCCAGTTGAAAATAGACGGTTTCGACCCTAACCCTGCTAAGTTACTTGGGGCTGGGATGTTTACCTTACTCAAGACTTATTCTGCCGCTCCCCGCCTTTCCCGCCCAAGAGTGGATGCTTTCCCCCTATGGTCACCGAATGCGGTCCCGATCTGCATCACAGAATGAGAAGTATCAAAATGATCCTTTGAAGAGGTTACTAAGGCGCTTAGTTGGAAAATCTAGCGCTGGAGATCCATCCAACTACCCCGGAGATCGAAGCGTCGGAATGAGTGCTAGTGGATTTACTCCCCCCTCCCCGTCCCTTCCGACAAATCAGTTTGTTACCGGCGTTGAGTTCCAAAACCACATGGCACCACATGAATCGGTTCGAGCATCAAGGTCACGCATATCCACGCGCACACGCAATGGAGGTTAGACAAAACCACCGTCGCCACCGCCCGTCTTTTGTTTATGTGGCGGTTGTTGCTGTGGCGCGTGCACGTCCACGCACGCACGCATGCAAAAAAGCCCCGCAATGCACCAACATCAACGTCAACATCACACCACTGAACGGAAGTCAGCCCAGCCCGCTGTACACGCAATACCCAATGCTAGCTATTGCCATCTCCTCCGGCAGCCAATGAACTACTGGTTTCAAGGTCACACACACGTACACATACAGCTACACACATACACAAGCTAGAGGCGAAGATGGAGCTAACGTGTGAGAGAGAATGCTAGTGAGGGAGACGTGAATGCGTCATCTCACACACACATACACACACACACGCAGGCGGGTTGTTGTAGCAGCTACAGCGGCTTGCCTACTGTTTGTGTGCGTGTGTGTATGCGTGTACGCGCTTCTTTGTGTGTGTGTGTGTGTATGTGTGCGCATGGCCTGCCTGCCTGTTGATGTGACAAATTATCGCTTGTGTTAAATCCTGCCTGACTGTCTAAACAGGGAGTACCGACGAGAATGCATCCGCACCATTCGCCTCTGCAACAATGCCTCTTCTCCCACCCCACCCCCACCGTCACACCAACTGTTTTAGATTCTGTCCTCTCCCTATTTTATCGATTTTTGCCTTGGCGCGCACGCGCGAGAGGCGATTGAGTGCTAATTACCGCCAAGCGGATCGATAAGCGGAGTTGAGTCCACGCAGGACGCCGTGTTGCTAAAATCGATTTTTCGCGTGAACCAATCGATTACGCGGTGGTGGCGGCGATGCGATTTTTAAGCCGCTTTTGACGCTGTATGGGAGATGTGTGTAGCCCTGGGAAAGTGAAGTGGTAAATCTCGGCAATAATTTATTTTTTTGGTTTCAATTCCATTGCTCTTATGCGAATTGGAACTGCATAACTGTAAGCTTTTTTAGTCGGTCCCCCCCACCGCCGCCGTGGTTTAAGTACTTAAGTAGAATCGAATTAACTTGATAAATGACCAGTGCTCAGTGAAATTTAATTTAAAGCACCTCACATATACAGCATTGACAGTCGGTGGAATAGTAAAAATTCCTGGGGTCTGGATTAATATTTACTAGGCCCCTGCCCGTCAAGATAACTCCTCTGCGCTCCCATTTCCGGTAACGCCCCAAATTGAGGGGGAAACTGTTCAGCTTCATGTCGCGATTGGTCGTTATTCCATCCAACGTTTTCCTCAAAGATAGGATTTATAACCCGTGAAAGAAAAAAACTCTTGGTGAACAACCTAAATAAGCGCTCCACCCCATCGGGGCAGGTGGGTTACGGCTGGGGATTCGCTGAACCCTGACTATAACCACCGCAGATTTATGAAGGGGACAGCAGCCTTTACTCACCGTCTTGACTGTGACAGAGTACACGGATTGCCCCCAAAAATAGCCACCCGGAGTACTTAAGCCACAGCTGAAATTCAACCCCCGATTTGTTTACTGTTACACAGATAACTTTTAACTGCCTCTTCGCTCTCCCCCTCCCCTTTACGCACAGTCGTGATAAACACACGCACACACAGTCCGCGTTAGCCTCGGTCTCGGGGTTAAACAAGATTGCCAAGGTTTTACTTACCTGTCTCGCGCACCACCAAGTCTGACCTACAATATGGATACTGTGCTGCTGTCATAACAACGGCATGAAAAATGCACGCCACCAGTAGTACACACAATGCAACACGCGAACCCCACTCCTCCTCCTCCTTCTCCGCCACTTTTGCCTTCAACACAACAACATCATAACTCCCTCAAACCTTATCACCTCATCTTGTCAATTATCGATTTTTCCCTTGACAGGAGCAGTCATCTGTGCGAAAATCCATTGGCCAGGGCGTGTGCTTTTTCAAAATGTCCTCCACGCACACCATTGGTGGGTGTGCCGCGTTTTCGCATCATCACGCACCAATCACCACCCTGCCGCCAAGGTCGAAGCGTCGCCTATTGGCTGACTACTGCAGTTGGCGTGCATAGCCCCCACACCTAAGGCAGTTCTGCATTTGACGCGTTTCCTTCATTTCGCTCCTGCTCTGGTGAGGTTTTTTGTTTTTCTTTTTTATTTGCGGGGAGGTAGAAGGTTTGTCAAAGGAGGTTGTAGTTTCGGTTTGTGTAGGTCACTTTTCCGCTAGGTTTTAGACCAACACCAGATAACCTTATTAACCACTGGGTGAATATATCGATTTTTTTTCCTGCTTTTCTCATCTAATTTACACACGATAGGTGGAATATCGATCGGGTCCATGTGTAGTTAATTTATCGATTTTCTCCCCCAGAAGATTTGTTGTTGATGCTTCCACGAGCAATTTGGAGGCCCACCAAATCGCCAAAAATGCCAATTTCAATTTATATTTGCTTTACTGTGCATTTGGGTCTTTTGTGTCTGGGCTTGACAGTTGGCCTCATAGTTAAATTAAAATGTCGTTTTGCCTTGCCCTGACTTTCAGCAGCCTCTCGTCGAGGTACTCTGCCCGCGTCCGCAACAATTGATACAGGAAGGGCTACTTTTTCCACGGCGATGAGACCAGTGGGAGCTGTGCATTACTAATACGGAAGACGGATGATGGGTGTTGTCCAGGGTAAGCCTCGTACCCTACCCCACCCCTCCCCCTCTTCTCTCTCGTCTAACCGATGGTGACGTGGCCTCTACTCCTCCTCCTTGCAATTAGTCACTATTTGCGTCTTTGTTCGTACGCGCATTTGCAGTGTTATGGCTTATCACGTGGTGAATTCCAATTGGTCGGGGGTGGGAACCACCGCCTCCACCTTCTAACATCGACCGACGTCAGTCCAGTAGCACCTGCCGCAGGATTCTCTCTCTAGTAGAAATTGTAAACTCTCTTAACAATTGCCTACACAAATTTGTGGACTAAGGTGGTCTCGGAGCCAAAAAGTGGCGTGGCAATACTTCCTTTTTTGGTGGAGGTCGTGGCGACGATTTAAGTACGCATTTAAGTACGCCACTTCACCTGAAGCCTGTAAGATTG
>NW_020170478.1:275050-280881 GCF_000524195.1 Echinococcus granulosus
TTCCCATTTGTCGGTGCTGACTAGCGACTCCGGCTTTCAATGATGGAACTTTGTGCCTAATGAACCAGCTCTTTTTGGATGGCTTCAGTTCCAGTTATTCGTAAGCCGACGTAGATTGCGAAGTCGTCACTTTTTTACTGCCCTCGTAGGACTGACCATTCCTGTCGTAGGATAACTTTACCAACTGCAACATCCACTAGGTGTGGAAAAAAAAACAGATTGCAGGTCGTTTCTTCTTACTTTTTGCCCATCCTGCCTGGAATCTCTTCAACATGGCGTGCACCCGTGTTTGAGACGACACTTCGTGCCTCCTCTTTCCTTCTGTCGTTGACAGATGGGCGGAGGGAAAGGTGAGGGCAGCAACATGTCCCTCATCTGTCCGCATCGTCGATCATATGAACTTTTTCATTTGTTAGTGGGAAATTAGCCTTTTTTGCGTGGAAAACAGAATTTCTTGGCATTTCGCCTGACTGATTCATCCTCCCGCCGTGGACTGGATGTACCCTTAGACTTTCCTCAAAACTTGGTGTCAAGATGCAATGCATCGTCTCTTGGGGGGCACTCCTTTGTCCTTGGGCCTTTCTCTTGAACATATTTTGTTCACCCATCAGCTTCAGGTCTTCTTGAAATCTCCAAAGGTCGATATTCTTAACATGTGGAACGAATCAGGAGTTGGGGGAGGCTTGTTAGAAGACCTGGAGCTTGTCTACGAAAACGCCTCGGAAATAATCTAGTTTTGGTAAAGGTTTGGAGAAAGATTGCAGCTTTTTAGGGCGATGAAACAGTTTGTGCAGGAAATCCCCTCTTTTCCGATGCTCCTAGAAGGTGGAACAAAGATCCTATTTTTTAAGAACTGTTTTATTTTCTGGTTGCCGAGGGCAACTCCGGAGTGGGTTTTATTTGTCGGAGAGGTGGTAGTTCCCGCTACGTGCTGGAAGTTCCTCCTCCGTTGAGTCAAGAGAGCGATTCACTTCCATTAAAGCTGCACTTGGATTCAAAGACCGGAACGGCGAACTCCATCCCTCCTTTCTCAAACTAAAGCGTCTTTTCCGGGCTGCCATGCATGGAATCCTACTACGGCACTTTGGAAGTTGAGATATCCACGTAAGTCTCCATCCAAAGTGGTTTATTTGCTACCTACAAGTTCAAAATGGATTTAGACCCCCACCTTTCCTTTTAATGGAAGATTACCTCCGAAATTGGATAGAGGGTAGATTCTCATCCTCGAAAAGCCTCTCCAGATAAACTAGATTTACAGGACTGAGTCAAATCCCTCCTCGTCCCCAAGTGATGGCAGCACACCCAGACTTATTTACGATCCAAGTCCTCACTTTTGGGTGTAAAGTGGAGCCGCGCGGAATCGCCTAACGCCGGTGGGAGGACCTGTTGCCAGTCCTCGCGCCTTCAAGCGTTGCGCCTATTGACTTCTGCCACCCACTCGCTGCTTGCCTGCCTGCCTGACCGCCTGCCTGTTGCTAACGCCCTCCCTGCCATTGGTTCGTGCGTCTTCTCGCGCGCTTTTAGGTGGTAGAGGTAGAGATTAAAGGCAACTGGAGAATCATCCCATCTCATTCTCATCCTATTCCACCCAATCATAGGCTTTTAGCGCCGACTGCAGCTATTCTCCTCCTCTTTTCTGCCATTTTTTCGCAGGCTTTATACTCTCGCTGGATGCGGAGAGGGGCTTTCTGCTCCAGAGGAGAATCGGGGTAAGGTTAGTTGACGGATGGATAGACGACGAATGGGGCTTGAAGTATTAGGCTTCTGGAGGTGCTGACAATGTGAGGTAGTGTTTCGAATGTCTCTGGCACTAGCGACATCCGTTTCACTATCTGCATATTGCGGCGCTGTGCTCTGCTGGCGCTTCCATTCGGTTTCACCTTATTTCATGCTCTCTTTCATATTCGACTCCACGAATAGTGGGTCTTCCACGATCCTGAATGTGGTCCTGACCCCTGAGATTCCCTTTTTCTTGGCCACTTGGTAGTACCTTATCGCAGGCTTCAACAATGTTATGAATCCGGAATACTTAGGGTTGAAAATTCAACTCGGGGTGGGTGGGGGGAGGATTTCGGAATCTGGTGTCGTGGTACCGCAGATTTTCCCTCTTAGGCTGCTTTGTGGAGGCCTTTCACGTGAATCAGGAGTCGATTTTCTGATCTTGGAGTTGTGATCGGCCTTTACAACTCCGTTATTCCTCACTGGCTCCATTATTAACCTTTACTGGATCCTGGAAAGCTTTCGTGGCAGGAATCTTGGAACTGCTACCACTCCCCATTTGCTCTCACGTCCATCAAACTTTGCCACATCTGGAGGTAGGTGGGTAGCTTCTGGTCGGCCTTGGCACACCCGAGGTCCCCTCAGCCTCGTCTGTCTTGTGACCTCCAGTCGGGGGATATGAGTTTTGGGCGATGGTAGGAAGCTCTTGCGACCTTGGAGTAAAGGTCGATGCCGGAGCTTGAATCTCCCCTTCCGAGGTTATTCTACCATCCAGATTCTCGAGGAGGGGGAAGGGGGACTCCATGATCGTTCAGCGTTTCGTCTTCTTTCTATGAAAGTCCCTAATGTCAGAGATTCCTCATAGGTAATCTTTTTCTCACCTCGGCCTAGGGGCTCTTCTGTTGTTCTCTATCGATTCGACCGCCGCGGCTCGGCGACTATGACATTTAGCCGCCCCGCAACCATGACCCCTCCGTCCCCATTGGTTGGAACGAAGGCAACCTGTCATTAAGTCGTAGAGAATGCATTTGACCCATTTTTGACTTCAGGTTCCAGGCCAGAAGATTTGGGGATTGTCAAAATATGCCTCAACACCTGGTAGCACATGTTCCAAAAGTACTCCCTCTACATCTTGAACTTCTGGAATGTGCTGCCCAGACGTCACGACGGCAGGAGGAGGTTAAGCTCTCTCTCTCTCCCCTTGGTCTGCGATTTCTACAATAAGATTTTGAGCCTGAATAAGGCCATTCGGTAGAGGTGGCGTTTCTGATGGTTTGTTTGGGTTTTTTTTTCCCATTCAAAAATATTCCGTTTTCTTTTTAACTCTCTCGTGGCCGC
Organism: Echinococcus granulosus; assembly: GCF_000524195.1. Lineage (NCBI taxonomy): Eukaryota > Metazoa > Platyhelminthes > Cestoda > Cyclophyllidea > Taeniidae > Echinococcus > Echinococcus granulosus. Next base: position 278,108 of record NW_020170478.1, read on the forward strand.
CTTTTCGGACTGTGAAGGTTATGGCGAGTCCTGCGACCACCCAGTGGCTCGCGCTGTTAATTTCCATTTACGGTTCAAGCTACAGTGGTCATTATTTTCCACTTATTCATGCATTCTACTGAGTTTTCTAGCGATTTCACCATCGATGTCGTTTCAGTTATCAACTGGCTTCCGCCTGAAGGTAGGATGTGGCCTCAAGTGCCCGCCCTCTAGGCGATTCAGCCATCCTCCTTCCCATTATGCTGGGCTTTCGCCCGCAGTCTTCAAGTTCAGGTTTTGAACTTCGGATTCACTTATTGGTGCCACCGAAGTAGTGATGTAGGATCCAAGTTTGTAGATGTAGTTATTCTGTGGTGTTCAACTCAATTCGGGACTTCTCTGATTTGATGCATGTTTAGCGGTAGGCCTTGATGTCTTTGTGTTTGCACGGTGGCGAAGTTCCTTATCAATGTTGAGACAGTCGGTATGATAATCTCTACCATGAGACCAATGCACATCTCGCCCACGACATCGGCGTCGTTCCCGTGGGCACCCATGTCGTGGAAAGCTCGTCTTGTTGTGAATCCTTCCATAGGGGCGGTGAATGCGGCCCAATCATTTCCAGACCCTTTTAACTCCTAGTAGCTATTCCACGCCGCCTGTCGAGAGCATTTTGACGAGAATCACGAGCAGGATTTCTTGGATCTGTGGAACCATGGCTTCAGCACTTTTTCCCCCGATCATGATGACCACCAAAGGGATAGAAAGAAACGCGTGTGATTTTACCACCTGTGACGAGGTGAAGCAGTTTCTCCTAGGCTGATCCGCCCGACTTGACAAAGCCTTTCCCTTCCGAGGCTACCCTGCACATACCAGTTCAATCTTGAGATGGGCACGGACTTTATGGCTAACTCTCTTCCATCACTTTCCAAACCCTTCACAAGAAAATTTAGCTTTTTAGATGACAGTATGGTCACCGTAGCCACACTTTGACCTGAAGACTATTTTAACGTCATGTGACAGCCTCTGACTGCCAGGCTGACTGACCTTGAAACTCGCTGGCAGTCTGGCATGAAGGTGATTGCAACACTGGTATGCTGGAGGGAGAAACAGCCTTCAAATTGTGGGTACTGCGGACTGAAGTTGTCGCTCTTCGTGTTGTACAGCCTTGGCATAGGGTTGTCACTTACACACAATGGCCTGACGACTTTATCCAGTCAACAACTGAACAACCCTGGAAGTTATTCATGTAGATAAATGCCTCCTTGGTCTGCAAATAATACCCTACTTCAAGAAAATCAATGCCTTTCAACTTTTCACGACTACAAATTTGTCTTTCTTCTTCTCTAAATAAATAAGTTCAAATTATTTGTATTTCACAGTTTCTGTCCCTCAGTTGTAGGCACGAGACGTTTTTCGTTTGCAAGGCTATTTTGCAGTAATGCCCATAAGCGTATCCACAATGTTGTGTGTCGGCTAATTATGCAAATTTGGATGTGTTTGTTTATTTTTTATGGGTAAGAAGTGAAACAACTACATTAGGAAGAGATTTTGCATTTCATGTGCCTAGGGTGGAAGGATGTTTCTCTGCCGCGCTATTGGTGCGCTTCAAGGTCGCGTTGTTTGATTGGCTACCGCGAGCTGGGATTGGGTTTATCCGTTTCTTGAGGCACCGAGAGTTCGGTCAGCTGTGCCCATTCCGGGATAAGGTAACTAGGGGGTTCCTATTTACTTTGTGAGGCTTCACAACCTCTAAATGAAGGAATTAAAAAGTGATTGCATAAAAAGTTTCGTTTCTGTGTAGATAAACAGTAGGTACGGCGGTGAAGTTGCCTCTTGGCATTCGCTTGACACTGAACATCTTAGAATATTAGTTGACAATGTCAGCACATCGCACATGTACGTGATTTATTGTCGCATTTTCCAATTGCTACTTTTCGTTAGTAGAAGGGTGTATTCTGGTCATAAATCTCTAAAGCCTTCTAATCGTCCCCCGTAAACATCGTCAGACACGAGCCTGAAAGGAATGGTAGATTAGCAGCAGAGTACCGTGCCATCAGAATTGAAGTTGAATTGCGGGAGATTAGGTGGACTTGTGGAGTCGTAAATACAGCCAAAGCTATGATCGCTCTCCATCCTGTTAGGCTCGTCGTCCTTGGTGGCTTCAGCAACATCTTCCTTACGAGCATCATTGCATACATCCTCCTCTTAGATATTCCTTGGTGGAATGTTATAATGGTGCAGGGTGGTGCTCGGTAGATGAAAAGTAAGGTAAAAGAAGCCACGGAAAAGAAGAAGAAGAAGAAGGGAACTCTAGGCACATTTATTCCCCCATCTATTGAACTTTGGCGGCATCCAGTAATCAAGAAGTGGGAGGTTTCACGTGGTTGCTATTCCAAAATGACGGTAACGTGAACGAATAGAACGCATCGCACATCGCCTTGTGATGACCAATGAAATGAGAGTAACAAGTTCCATTCTAGTAGACTATTACAGTGATCCTACAAGTGAGAGGACTGAACTGAGAAGAAGAAGAAGAAGAAGGTAGGCGGTAAATGAATAATTACTGCAAAATATGGAATAGTCTGATTAATTTGCGCTCCAATGGAAGCAGGATGGTGGGTGGCGACGAGGCGGAGGAAGATGCACAGTGGATGGAAGAGGAAAGTAAGTCTATTTACTATTCATTGAACCTTGTAGATCAACATTTCCTCCCATCCATCCATCCCGGATCCATCCATCTTGTATCCATCCATCCATCCATCTTGTATCCATCCATCCATCCATCCATCCAT
>NW_020170478.1:280981-283660 GCF_000524195.1 Echinococcus granulosus
GATTTCCAGTGTGGTCCGCTTTAACTAGCAATAGGCGCGGTTCCCCAATGGAAGAAGGTAGCACCCACGCACAGGTGATGGATGTTGATACATACGTCAACTTGCCTGAAGGTGAGTGTACTTGTCATGGGTGAGGAGAGATTTGTCGTGGCCAAGACAACCAAGAGGGCGTCACGAGGTCCATTTCAAGTGGGACGAGGTGTTTTGCTTGGGACAAACGCACGTGCTGCCCTCCACCAGTACCGACAGCACCTGCTTGCGTGTAGCTTCAGGCCACATCCAACATCCCCTCCAATCACTCCCCTTCACTCCTCTCCAGATTGCCTTCTCCTCACAGTCCCCCTCTTCCCCTTCAAGGTATGCATTTTCACTCGGAGTTGGAAGTGAGTGAAAGTGAAGGTGAAGGTGGTGGTGGTAGTGGTGGTGGTGGACTGGTGGAAGGACTGCACCACAGTCAACGCATTTGACTAGGCTTTCAAATCGCCCATGTGTGTGTGTGTGTGTGTGCGCTCCCGACGTCCTGAAATGCCAAATGTCACTCGCTCCTCCCACCAATCGCATTGAGGCAGAACACAAACACCGAACCCGACTACTAATCCACCGAGGACTTTGTGCTGCTGACAGAGCACGCAACTCAGTGTGTGCGGGTGAGGTCACTCCGACGACGCATGTGACACTGCCGACGATGATGACCCACTAAATTGGAGGCAAGTTTGCCAAAATCGGTGTGCAGAGAGGTGGGGATGGAGGCGACTGCCAGTGACGCTTACCACCATCGTCCTCCAGGCTGATCCTTCCTCCACCATCCTCGATCATGAATCCTTCGGGTGAATAGGGATGGACAATCCCATACCATCCTACCTCACCCCACCGCACTCCATCCACATGGTGGAGCAGTGCGCTATTACGATGCGATGAGTGTGTCCCTCCGCTCTCACAGTGCAATACCACCACACTTGACCGCACTGTGACCTCAAGAGGTGCTGACTTAGCTTTGGATGAGGACTACGCTCACCCACCCACTCACCCACCCATTCACCCACCAACACACACACACACACACATTGCAGTTGTGGCTGAAGTTGAAATGAGGTGAGATGGTGGGGTGGAGTGATGAGGTGACCACTTCATTACACACATTCTCCGTTGGACGTGGACTATACGACACGATATGCAACAACTTGAATGCGTCAACAACAACAACAACAATAACAACAACAACAACTGCACAATGCACTCCATGACGGTGTGTGCACAAATGGAGATGCACAAGTCCTGTCGGTGGAAAGGACTGCGATGCTACCTTGATGCACCTCGTCTCGTCATTCCCCATGCAGCAGTGTGTGCCTCCTGTCACTCCCATGCCCAGTCGTCAATCCCCCTCCCCCACCCCCCTACCCACACACACACACCCGCAACACGAATGATCGCACAAATGTCGGTGCACCGTCTCCTACCTCCATGCATGAATGCGTCATTTGATGTGGAAGTAAGTGCGATGCGTGAAGTCTGCCATCCATTCCAACACCAACCACCGCCAGTGGTAGGCATGCGGGGCAAGTGGAGCACCATGAAGCGAGCACTGCAAGTCGAGTGTCCCCTCACTCGAGTCTCAATTACCCACTTACTCCACATAGTCGTGTTGGTAATGGTGGTTTAGGGTCATTCAATGACGTTGGATGATGCGACGTCAATTGCGCGCTTTTGTGTTGGAATTGGAGGGAGGTGGCATTGGCAGCCTCCCTCCACACACTACCACCACTGATAGCAAAATATGTTAATAGATTTAGGGATGGGGTGGATGCTTGGCACTAATCTAATCACTGCCAATGCGTTTGGCGCTGCCAAAGTGGATGAAGTGCAATTTTGCTCGAAATGTGACTCCGTATTCTCTAGCCTGCATCCGCCGTGGGAGGGGATGCCACCGCCTCGAATGATGGGAGAATGGAGGCCTAAAATCCTTCTCCTGTGGCACAAGCATTAGGTCATTTCATTCTGCTACGATCGTATAGTGCATATTGTCCATTACTCTGAACTGGGAATTCTGGTCAAAGTCTATTTTAAAGGTATCTGTACATCTGAGATGCTCATTTGTTTGTGAGTAGTGTGTGGTGGGTCAAGGATTAAGCAGACTTCAGGGACGAAATCACCATTGCTGGATTACGAGCACGCCATATTTTTATTCCGCAACCATCGTATAGTTCGGTATTGCATTTTTCTGGTCTTCAAATACTGTTAAGAATCTGTATTAAGTAACATTTTCTTCTGAAACACTTATTTGTTTATAAGTAGTATGTGAAAAGTAAATAATAATTTGTCCTCAAAGGCTAAATCACAATTACGGGATGACAGGTGCAGCCCATTTTTCAGCCATTTAATAACATTGCAAGAGGAAAAATTATTTTAGCAGGTATTGTGGAGCAGTGGATAAATCACGACCCCTTCCCAAATGAGAAAGATGCGACAATTACTATCTGTTGTCGTCCCCATGACAGTAGGATAATGGCGAGGCGACATCAAAGAGAATGTAGTATTTTACAACTGCATGCTGCTTTATACTCCAGGTTATCTGCAAAAATAATTTGTCTTTCCGCACATGTTATTAACTGGCCGTAAAAAATAGGCCGTGCTCGTAATCCAGGAATGGTGATTTCATCCCTGAAGTCTGCTTAACCCTTG
>NW_020170478.1:283760-287452 GCF_000524195.1 Echinococcus granulosus
TGTAGGTGGCACTGCCAACAATGCTTCACCTTGACCTCAGTGAGGTGTCTCTCTCCACTCAAGCCGTCTCGTCTCCTCAAATGGCACACACAACTTGCATGTCAACTAACAACGGAGACTGGTTGTGGACCCACGTGTCGATCGAGGCGACGGTGTTGACGAACTACTTAAGGTTTGTGTTCCCCTGTGACCTATCCCATTGTAGACTAGACTCTATCTTCACGTCACCTTTAACAATTACGCCTGAAATTAAAGACTTCTCTTTGCCATGGCAAATAATTTACTCCTAGCCTTAATGTCTGTTGTTAAATTTTTTTTCTTTCGGTGCCTGGCGGGCCAACCGAAACGGCACAATTACTACCACCTCTCTGAAAGGCAGTCTAAGCAGACTATAACTATCCAGTCATTGTTTGAATTTCACAGCCCTTTTTACTCCTCCTTGCCTTGGCCTCCGCAACGATGGTGCCCAGCTTTACCAGTAACCTAACAACCCCCTGTCCGTCTTGTCCACCTTTAACCCTTGCCTTAGTGTATTAGAAGTAGGCGACGCTTCTAGCAGACTTCTCCAGACTTTACTTTCTGTTAACAAAATTGCATTTTCGTTTGAAAGCCGGTTGTCTTTAGCCTAGGTAACTTCAGTGAGACAGATCTATGACCCCAGAACACGAGTTTAGAAAAAATACTTTTTACTTATTGGCTATATAAGTAGGCAGAATATTGTTGGCTAGAAAGGAGAAGGAGGCACAATCCAAGTACCTAAACTTTATTAGCACAGAGTTTTTTTTGTTGGAAAAGGCTCATTTTTTAATGCAGATGATATCAATACATCATCCTAAAGGGCGTATAAGAGTACAAGGTAAATAAAACAGTAAACAACGCACGGCTTCTAGTCGTCCCAATCTACCGTAACTGTGGAGAGGCTATTCTCAAATTGCGATATGAGCGAGTCCCTATAATCCACCTCCTGTGACTGGCATTCTTCCATAGTTTCAACTGTTGTGTCACCCCTGCCAAGGTCCTCGATGAACACCGAGCAAAAAGTTGACTTCTCCTCCTCGCGATGGCTACCACTGAGGGTTCGAAGGCGGGACCGCCTCGGTCGTGGAACGGGGCGAAGTGTAAGCGATGGATCAGACAGGCAGTTCGTGTTTTTGTTTCTTCTTCCCTCCCTCGGATTGCATTCAGCCACAGACGATGGTGCCGGAGTTATGGAGGAGATTGTAGAACTAATTGGACTTATTTCAATGTTAGCTAGACGTCGTGATTCAACTTTTTGCATTCCCCTGGTCTTGAAAGCAAACCTCGATCGAGGCGGTCTTTTGAATGAGCTGCCATCACCACCAGGTGCAAACTTCGGTTTCTTTTCATCCATCCACACATTGCTTTGTTGCATTTGCTCAGATCCACAGATATCCTTCAGTGACTTGCCAATCTCCTCGTAGTCGTTGATAATACTTGCCAAGGTCTCCTGCGATTCGAGAAATTCGGATTCCTCCAGACCCTCGGAAACAAACCAGTGGATGAAGGCTCTCTTGCAGTAGAGTTTGCTGAAGTGATCAGCAGTCCTGATCCACGCCTCGCGTATGCCAACATTGTGAGAAATCATGTTGATACAGATGGTGTCTAGGCCTGGAAAGCCTTCACAAGGCACTTCTATTGGTGGTGTGAAGTTGATTCCCGTCTTAAAACCGGTTGGACACCAGTCCACAAATTCCGCCTTCTTGTTGCATTTGATGGTTTTGAGGGCATCGTTCACCTCGAATGGGGAGATGTTGCCCCGGAAGAGTAGAGCGCATGCAATGAAGGGTTGATTGCGAATACAAATGCTAGAGAGTTGATTGTCCTGATCGTAGATCCGCTCCAGCATTTGAGTTACAGTGGGCGTTTCAAATGACGCGGCCATTTGGTTGAAGAAAGGCGCGTAAGCCATGGTGGGGAAGTGGATGCGAGGATAGGGAACAAGATTTGTCAACAACTCTCCAATGTCGACTTTCTGCTGTCCCATGAAGTTGTAACGATGGGACAGGCACAGCGCGTTGATAAGACGAGCCAGGAGCCGGTTCGTCACAGTGTAACCGGCTGAATTTGGACCTGAATGGATGCCCAGGATCCTGTGAATCGCTTGGTTGTCAGCTAGGGTGACACAGTCACAAAAGTCAATGGTGGAAGAGGTATGAAGGGTAGCATTGTAGGGCTCCACAACAATTTGCGAGAACATTGGGGAGGGATAGATGGCGGTTGCAAGTCGATGCTTCTTGCCATAGTTGCAGGCAAGCTCTTCCAGAATGGCTGCAGTTAGACCGGAGCCTGTGCCTCCATTTGCTGAGTAGACGAGTTTGAAGCTGTTGAGGCATTCGCATTGCTCGGTAAGAACGCGGATTCTATCGAGGACTCCGGGAAGTCGACATAGCGATTGGGAGTAGTAGGCTCTGGCGTAGTTGCTGGCTGCATCCTCTCGACCGCCAAAGAGGTTAGAGGTGTTCCACAGATTGCGGTAATGACCCACACGAACTTCGTCTGAAAGTTAAAATCCGGATTACTGAAATTCTGTCCGGACTAAAAGATGAAGTTAGTTCTTCTGACGATGGTTGGACTTGAATGGAAGGATGGATGGATGAATGGAATTGGCAGACCCATAGACATGGAGATATGTGGATAAATATTACGTAGGTAAATACTACTTAAATCGATCCCCTCAGTAGATTTTATTTACAATTCAATAGAACATTTGTGGAAGGCACTGGGGTCTAGATTTCACTGAAGCGTTATGTGGGTAAATTCGTGGCTAAGGAGGTGGATCTGTGACTATGCAACACCATTTCTTTTAGGCGAATCGTCAAATGGTTTCCTTCAGACAGTTTACCTTCCAGTTTAGCGGACTTACCGACAACAGTAGGATCCAGATCGATGAGGAGAGCTCGAGGCGTGTAGTTTCCATTGGAGCAGTGGACAAAGAGTGAATCGATGCTGAGGCCGTCATCTTGCGACAAGGAGACGGGTGTACCATCCCTTCCAACATTGTGCTCGAGGCAGGCTAGCTCCCACATGGCGTGGCCCACTTGAATACCCGTCTGACCGATGTGGAGGAAGATGATTTCTCGCATGGTGGCAAGGGCAGACGATGGTGGAGGTGGAACGGTTTTGGAGGTGAGATAGCGAGTGTGGAGGTAGGATAGGTGGAAGCGTAGCTGGAGGGACAGATAGACTAGCTGACACGTGACTTAAACACCGCGATCAATATGGGTTGAGAGAGGTGACAGCTGAGTGAGGTGTTCTCGCGATCCAATGGGGAGGAGGTGTCCAGGCTAGGGTGAAGAGAAGTGGGAGGAAAGGCAAAAAGGAAATAGGGGAGAGAAAAAAAGCCATTTGGAGGGGAAATAAAACTAGTGTTAGGAAAAATTTTAAAGACAAATTTAAAATAAGTTGAAGAAATGACATGTCAAAGTCAAAGTCAAATGAATATCTATCCAAAATCAAAGTACAATTTAATTTTTCCATCTACCTAACTGTCAATCAATCCCTTACACATTAATCCATCTAGTGCTTAGCCATCCATCCATCCATCCATCCATCCATCCATCCATCCATCCATCCATCCATCCATCCATCCATCCATCCATCCATCCATCCATCCATCCATCCATCCATCCATCCATCCATCCATCCATCCATCCATCCATCCATCCATCCAT